>NW_026870890.1:1800000-1966618 GCF_033118175.1 Dama dama | reverse complement strand
GTGGTCTCCACAGGGGATTCAGACATCCTTTCGTCTTGGGAGATGCAAGACGAGCCTGCATTCATTTCACTGCAGGGATATCCGGCCTTACTTCGAGTCAGAGCATGTCGGTGTCCATTCCATTTGAGGCCACAACCTCAGGGTCCCTCTCACATACCTGTAGCTCAGAGAAGCCTCCTCTTGAGGTGCTTGTGGAAAGTTGATATTCCTCTTGAGTCGAAGCCAGGGACTAGGCTCTCATCCCGAGTTGATTTGTGGTCCACGGAGCCCTTTCGTGTTGCTCCAGTTACCTCAGGATCCCTCTAGACTTGAGACAGTGATCTTGGGTTTTCTCTGGAGTGCCATCAAGGAAATCAAGGCTCCTTTCACGTTTGATGTGGAAAACGGAATTGGTTTGCACGCAGGGCAGGGGAATCAGGCCTCATCTCGCGGCGAGGGGGAAGTCTCATGGTTTTTCTCGAGTTGCGGCCCGAACCTGGGGTATATTCTCGAGTTACGACGGGGAGGGCCCTTCCAGACACGTGTTTGTTCAGCGACGTCAGGACTCCTGCCTAGGTGCGAGGGACACCTCGGGATTCTCCACGAGTCTTGGCATGGCAATTGGGACGCGTCTCCACGTGAGGCAGGAGACCCAGGGTCCCTTTCCACGTGCCACAGGGATCCTGGGACTCCTATCCATTTTCAAGAGGAGTCAGGCATCGTCTCCTTTGGAAGCAATGATCTCCGCGGATCTCTCGAGTTTTCAAAGGATGTGAGGCCTCCGCTCGCGATGAGGCGGAGAATTAGGTTTTTCTCTGTGGTCTCCACAGGGGATTCAGACATCCCTTCGTCTTGGGAGATGCAAGACGAGCCTGCATTCAATTCACTGCAGGGATATCCGGCCTTGCTTCGAGTCAGAGCATCTCAATGTCCATTCCACTTGAGGCCACAAACTCAGGGGCCCTCTCACATACCTGTAGCTGAGAGAAGCCTCCTCTTGAGGTGCTTGTGGAAAGTTGGTATTCCTCTTGAGTCGAAGCCAGGGACTAAGCTCTCATCTCGAGTTGATTTGGGGTCCATGGAGCCCTTTCGTGTTGTTACAGTGACCTCAGGATCCCTCTAGACTAGGGACAGTGATCTTGGGTTTTCTCTGGAGTGTCATCAAGGAAATCAAGGCTCCTTTCACTTCTGATGTGGAATACGGAATTGCTCTGCATGCAGGGCAGGGGAATCGGGCCTCATTTCGTGGCGAGGGGGAAGTCTCATGGTTTTTCTCGAGTTGCGGCCGGAACCTGGAGTATATTCTCGAGTTACGACGGGGAGGGCCCTTCCAGACACGTGTTTGTTCAGCGACGTCAGGACTCCTGCCTAGGTGCAAGGGACACCTCGGGATTCTCCTCGAGTCTTGGCATGGCAATTGGGACGCGTCTCCACGTGAGGAGGGAGACCCAGGGTCCCTTTCCACGTGCCACAGGGATCCTGGGACTCCTATCCATTTTCAAGAGGAGTCAGGCATCGTCTCCTTTGGAAGCATTGATCTCCGCGGACCTCTCGAGTTTTCAAAGGATGTGAGGCCTCCGCTCGCGATGAGGCGGAGGACTAGCTCTTTCTCTGTCATCTCTACAGGGGATTCAGACATCCCTTCGTCTTGGGAGATGCAAGGCGATCGTGCATTCAATTCACTGCAGGGATATCCGGCCTTACTTCGAGTCAGAGCATCTCGGTTTCCATTCCACTTGAGGCCACAAACTCAGGGTCCCTCTCACATACCTGTAGCTGAGAGAAGCCTCCTCTTGAGGTGCTTGTGGAAAGTTGGTATTCCTCTTGAGTCGAAGCCAGGGACTAAGCTCTCATCTCGAGTTGATTTGTGGTCCACGGAGCCCTTTCGTGTTGCTCCAGTGACCTCAGGATCCCTCTAGACTTGAGACAGTGAACTTGGGTTTTCTCTGGAGTGCCATCAAGGAAATCAAGGCTCCTTTCACTTTTGATGTGGAAAACGGAATTGCTTTGCACGCAGGGCAGGGGAATCAGACCTCATCTCGCGGCGAGGGGGAAGTCTCATGGTTTTTCTCGAGTTGCGGCCCGAACCTGGGGTATATTCTCGAGTTACGACGGGTAGGGCCCTTCCAGACACGTGTTTGTTCAGTGACGTCAGGACTCCTGCCTAGGTGCGAGGGACATCTCGGGATTCTCCTCGAGTCTTGGCATGGCAATTGGGACGCGTCTCCACGTGAGGCGGGAGACCCAGGGTCCCTTTCCACGTGCCACAGGGATCCTGGGACTCCTATCCATTTTCAAGAGGAGTCAGGTATCGTCTCCTTTGGAAGCATTGATCTCCGCGGACCTCTCGAGTTTTCAAAGGATGTGAGGCCTCCGGTCGCGATGAGGCGGAGAACTCGGTCTTTCTCTGTGGTCTCCACAGGGGATTCAGACATCCCTTCGTCTTGGGAGATGCAAGACGAGCCTGCATTCAATTCACTGCAGGGATATCCGGCCTTACTTCGAGTCAGAGCATCTCGGGGTCCATTCCATTTGAGGCCACAAACTCAGGGTCCCTCTCACATACCTGTAGCTCAGAGAAGCCTCCTCTTGAGGTGCTTGTGGAAAGTTGATATTCCTCTTGAGTCGAAGCCAGGGACTAAGCTCTCATCTCGAGTTGATTTGGGGTCCACGGAGCCCTTTCGTGTTGCTCCAGTGACCTCAGGATCCCTCTAGACTTGAGACAGTGATCTTGGGTTTTCTCTGGAGTGCCATCAAGGAAATCAAGGCTCCTTTCAAATTTGATGTGGAACACGGAATTGCTCTGCACGGAGTGCAGGGGAATCGGGCCTCATCTCGTGGCAAGGGGGAAGTCTCATGGTTTTTCTCGAGTTGCGGCCGGAACCTGGGGTATATTCTCGAGTTACGACGGGGAGAGCCCTTCCAGACACGTGTTTGTTCAGCGACGTCAGGACTCCTGCCTAGGTGCGAGGGACACCTCGGGATTCTCCTCGAGTCTTGGCATGGCAATTGGGACGCGTCTCCACGTGAGGCGGGAGACCCAGGTTCCCTTTCCACGTGCCACAGGGATCCTGGGACTCCTATCCATTTTCAAGAGGAGTAAGGCATCGTCTCCTTTGGAAGCATTGATCTCCGCGGACCTCTCGAATTTTCAAAGGATGTGAGGCCTCCGCTCGCGATGAGGCTTAGGACTAGCTCTTTCTCTGTCATCTCCACAGGGGATTCAGACATCCCTTCGTCTTGGGAGATGCAAGACGAGCCTGCATTCAATTCACTGCAGGGATATCCGGCCTTATTTCGAGTCAGAGCATCTCGGTGTCCATTCCACTTGAGGCCACAAACTCAGGGTCCCTCTCACATACCTGTAGCTGAGAGAAGCCTCCTCTTGAGGTGCTTGTGGAAAGTTGGTATTCCTCTTGAGTCGAAGCCAGAGACTAAGCTCTCATCTCGAGTTGATTTGTGGTCCACGGAGCCCTTTCGTGTTGCTCCAGTGACCTCAGGATCCCTCTAGACTTGAGACAGTTATCTTGGGTTTTCTCTGGAGTGCCATCAAGGAAATCAAGGCTCCTTTCACTTTTGATGTGGAAAACGGAATTGGTTTGCACGCAGGGCAGGGGAATCAGGCCTCATCTTGCGGCGAGGGGGAAGTCTCATGGTTTTTCTCGAGTTGCGGCCCGAACCTGGGGTATATTCTCGAGTTACGTCGGGGAGGGCCCTTCCAGACACGTGTTTGTTCAGCGACGTCAGGACTCCTGCCTAGGTGCGAGGGACACCTCGGGATTCTCCTCGAGTCTTGGCATGGCAATTGGGACGCGTCTCCACGTGAGGCGGGAGACCCAGGGTCCCTTTCCACGTGCCACAGGGATCCTGGGACTCCTATCCATTTTCAAGAGGAGTCAGGCATCGTCTCCTTTGGAAGCAATGATCTCCGCGGACCTCTCGAGTTTTCAAAGGATTTGAGGCCTCTGCTCGTGATGAGGCGGAGAATTAGGTTTTTCTCTGTGGTCTCCACAGGAGATTCAGACATCCCTTCGTCTTGGGAGATGCAAGACGAGCCTGCATTCAATTCACTGCAGGGATATCCGGCCTTACTTCGAGTCAGAGCATCTCGGTGTCCATTCCACTTGAGGCCACAAACTCAGGGGCCCTCTCACATACCTGTAGCTGAGAGAAGCCTCCTCTTGAGGTGCTTGTGGAAAGTTGGTATTCCTCTTGAGTCGAAGCCAGGGACTAAGCTCTCATCTCGAGTTGATTTGGGGTCCATGGAGCCCTTTCGTGTTGTTACAGTGACCTCAGGATCCCTCTAGACTAGGGACAGTGATCTTGGGTTTTCTCTGGAGTGTCATCAAGGAAATCAAGGCTCCTTTCACTTCTGATGTGGAATACGGAATTGCTCTGCATGCAGGGCAGGGTAATCGGGCCTCATTTCGTGGCGAGGGGGAAGTCTCATGGTTTTTCTCGAGTTGCGGCCGGAACCTGGGGTATATTCTCGAGTTACGACGGGGAGGGCCCTTCCAGACACGTGTTTGTTCAGCGACGTCAGGACTCCTGCCTAGGTGCAAGGGACACCTCGGGATTCTCCTCGAGTCTTGGCATGGCAATTGGGACGCGTCTCCACGTGAGGAGGGAGACCCAGGGTCCCTTTCCACGTGCCACAGGGATCCTGGGACTCCTATCCATTTTCAAGAGGAGTCAGGCATCGTCTCCTTTGGAAGCATTGATCTCCGCGGACCTCTCGAGTTTTCAAAGGATGTGAGGCCTCCGCTCGCGATGAGGCGGAGGACTAGCTCTTTCTCTGTCATCTCTACAGGGGATTCAGACATCCCTTCGTCTTGGGAGATGCAAGGCGATCGTGCATTCAATTCACTGCAGGGATATCCGGCCTTACTTCGAGTCAGAGCATCTCGGTTTCCATTCCACTTGAGGCCACAAACTCAGGGTCCCTCTCACATACCTGTAGCTGAGAGAAGCCTCCTCTTGAGGTGCTTGTGGAAAGTTGGTATTCCTCTTGAGTCGAAGCCAGGGACTAAGCTCTCATCTCGAGTTGATTTGTGGTCCACGGAGCCCTTTCGTGTTGCTCCAGTGACCTCAGGATCCCTCTAGACTTGAGACAGTGAACTTGGGTTTTCTCTGGAGTGCCATCAAGGAAATCAAGGCTCCTTTCACTTTTGATGTGGAAAACGGAATTGCTTTGCACGCAGGGCAGGGGAATCAGACCTCATCTCGCGGCGAGGGGGAAGTCTCATGGTTTTTCTCGAGTTGCGGCCCGAACCTGGGGTATATTCTCGAGTTACGACGGGTAGGGCCCTTCCAGACACGTGTTTGTTCAGTGACGTCAGGACTCCTGCCTAGGTGCGAGGGACATCTCGGGATTCTCCTCGAGTCTTGGCATGGCAATTGGGACGCGTCTCCACGTGAGGCGGGAGACCCAGGGTCCCTTTCCACGTGCCACAGGGATCCTGGGACTCCTATCCATTTTCAAGAGGAGTCAGGTATCGTCTCCTTTGGAAGCATTGATCTCCGCGGACCTCTCGAGTTTTCAAAGGATGTGAGGCCTCCGGTCGCGATGAGGCGGAGAACTCGGTCTTTCTCTGTGGTCTCCACAGGGGATTCAGACATCCCTTCGTCTTGGGAGATGCAAGACGAGCCTGCATTCAATTCACTGCAGGGATATCCGGCCTTACTTCGAGTCAGAGCATCTCGGGGTCCATTCCATTTGAGGCCACAAACTCAGGGTCCCTCTCACATACCTGTAGCTCAGAGAAGCCTCCTCTTGAGGTGCTTGTGGAAAGTTGATATTCCTCTTGAGTCGAAGCCAGGGACTAAGCTCTCATCTCGAGTTGATTTGGGGTCCACGGAGCCCTTTCGTGTTGCTCCAGTGACCTCAGGATCCCTCTAGACTTGAGACAGTGATCTTGGGTTTTCTCTGGAGTGCCATCAAGGAAATCAAGGCTCCTTTCAAATTTGATGTGGAACACGGAATTGCTCTGCACGGAGTGCAGGGGAATCGGGCCTCATCTCGTGGCAAGGGGGAAGTCTCATGGTTTTTCTCGAGTTGCGGCCGGAACCTGGGGTATATTCTCGAGTTACGACGGGGAGAGCCCTTCCAGACACGTGTTTGTTCAGCGACGTCAGGACTCCTGCCTAGGTGCGAGGGACACCTCGGGATTCTCCTCGAGTCTTGGCATGGCAATTGGGACGCGTCTCCACGTGAGGCGGGAGACCCAGGTTCCCTTTCCACGTGCCACAGGGATCCTGGGACTCCTATCCATTTTCAAGAGGAGTAAGGCATCGTCTCCTTTGGAAGCATTGATCTCCGCGGACCTCTCGAATTTTCAAAGGATGTGAGGCCTCCGCTCGCGATGAGGCTTAGGACTAGCTCTTTCTCTGTCATCTCCACAGGGGATTCAGACATCCCTTCGTCTTGGGAGATGCAAGACGAGCCTGCATTCAATTCACTGCAGGGATATCCGGCCTTATTTCGAGTCAGAGCATCTCGGTGTCCATTCCACTTGAGGCCACAAACTCAGGGTCCCTCTCACATACCTGTAGCTGAGAGAAGCCTCCTCTTGAGGTGCTTGTGGAAAGTTGGTATTCCTCTTGAGTCGAAGCCAGGGACTAAGCTCTCATCTCGAGTTGATTTGTGGTCCACGGAGCCCTTTCGTGTTGCTCCAGTGACCTCAGGATCCCTCTAGACTTGAGACAGTTATCTTGGGTTTTCTCTGGAGTGCCATCAAGGAAATCAAGGCTCCTTTCACTTTTGATGTGGAAAACGGAATTGGTTTGCACGCAGGGCAGGGGAATCAGGCCTCATCTTGCGGCGAGGGGGAAGTCTCATGGTTTTTCTCGAGTTGCGGCCCGAACCTGGGGTATATTCTCGAGTTACGTCGGGGAGGGCCCTTCCAGACACGTGTTTGTTCAGCGACGTCAGGACTCCTGCCTAGGTGCGAGGGACACCTCGGGATTCTCCTCGAGTCTTGGCATGGCAATTGGGACGCGTCTCCACGTGAGGCGGGAGACCCAGGGTCCCTTTCCACGTGCCACAGGGATCCTGGGACTCCTATCCATTTTCAAGAGGAGTCAGGCATCGTCTCCTTTGGAAGCAATGATCTCCGCGGACCTCTCGAGTTTTCAAAGGATTTGAGGCCTCTGCTCGTGATGAGGCGGAGAATTAGGTTTTTCTCTGTGGTCTCCACAGGAGATTCAGACATCCCTTCGTCTTGGGAGATGCAAGACGAGCCTGCATTCAATTCACTGCAGGGATATCCGGCCTTACTTCGAGTCAGAGCATCTCGGTGTCCATTCCACTTGAGGCCACAAACTCAGGGGCCCTCTCACATACCTGTAGCTGAGAGAAGCCTCCTCTTGAGGTGCTTGTGGAAAGTTGGTATTCCTCTTGAGTCGAAGCCAGGGACTAAGCTCTCATCTCGAGTTGATTTGGGGTCCATGGAGCCCTTTCGTGTTGCTACAGTGAGCTCAGGATCCCTCTAGACTAGGGACAGTGATCTTGGGTTTTCTCTGGAGTGCCATCAAGGAAATCAAGGCTCCTTTCACTTTTGATGTGGAATACGGAATTGCTCTGCATGCAGGGCAGGGGAATCGGGCCTCATCTCGCGGCGAGGGGGAAGTCTCATGGTTTTTCTCGAGTTGCGGCCGGAACCTGGGGTATATTCTCGAGTTACGACGGGGAGCACCCTTCCAGACGCGTGTTTGTTCAGCAACGTCAGGACTCCTGCCTAGGTGCGAGGGACACCTCGGGATTCTCCTCGAGTCTTGGCATGGCAATTGGGACGCGTCTCCACGTGAGGCGGGAGACCCAGGGTCCCTTTCCACGTGCCACAGGGATCCTGGGACTCCTATCCATTTTCAAGAGGAGTCAGTCATTGTCTCCTTTGGAAGCAATGATCTCCGCGGACCTCTCGACTTTTCAAAGGATGTGAGGCCTCCGCTCGCGATGAGGCGGAGAATTAGGTTTTTCTCTGTGGTCTCCACAGGGGATTCAGACATCCCTTCGTCTTGGGAGATGCAAGACGAGCCTGCATTCAATTCACTGCAGGGATATCCGGTCTTATTTCGAGTCAGAGCATCCCGGTGTCCATTCCACTTGAGGCCACAAACTCGGGGTCCCTCAAATATACCTGTAGCTGAGAGAAGCCTCCTCTTGAGGTGCTTGTGGAAAGTTGGTATTCCTCTTGAGTCTAAGCCAGGGACTAAGCTCTCATCTCGAGTTGATTTCGGTCCACGGAGCCCTTTCCTGTTGGTCCAGTGACCTCAGGATCCCTCTAGACTTGAGACAGTGAACTTGGGTTTTCTCTGGAGTGCCATCAAGGAAATCAAGTCTCCTTTCACTTTTGATGTGGAAAACGGAATTGCTTTGCACTCAGGGCAGGGGAATCAGGCCTCATCTCGCGGCGAGGGGGAAGTCTCATGGTTTTTCTCGAGTTGCGGCCCGAACCTGGGGTATATTCTCGAGTTACGACTGGGAGGGCCCTTCCCGACACGTGTTTGTTCAGCGACGTCAGGACTCCTGCCTACGTGCGAGGGACACCTCGGGATTCTCCTCAAGTCTTGGCATGGCAATTGGGACGCGTCTCCACGTGAGGCGGGAGACCCAGGGTCCCTTTCCACGTGCCACAGGGATCCTGGGTCTCCTATCCATTTTCAAGAGGAGTCAGGCATCGTCTCCTTTGGAAGCATTGATCTCCGTGGACCTCTCGAGTTTTCAAAGGATGTGAGGCCTCCGGTCGCGATGAGGCGGAGAACTCGGTCTTTCTCTGTGGTCTCCACAGGGGATTCAGACATCCCTTCGTCTTGGGAGATGCAAGACGAGCCTGCATTCAATTCACTGCAGGGATATCCGGCCTTACTTCGAGTCAGAGCATCTCGGTGTCCATTCCACTTGAGGCCACAAACTCAGGGTCCCTCTCACATACCTGTAGCTGAGAGAAGCCTCCTCTTGAGGTGCTTGTGGAAAGTTGGTATTCCTCTTGAGTCGAAGCCAGGGACTAAGCTCTCATCTCGAGTTGATTTGGGGTCCATGGAGCCCTTTCGTGTTGTTACAGTGACCTCAGGATCCCTCTAGACTAGGGACAGTGATCTTGGGTTTTCTCTGGAGTGTCATCAAGGAAATCAAGGCTCCTTTCACTTCTGATGTGGAATACGGAATTGCTCTGCATGCAGGGCAGGGGAATCGGGCCTCATTTCGTGGCGAGGGGGAAGTCTCATGGTTTTTCTCGAGTTGCGGCCGGAACCTGGGGTATATTCTCGAGTTACGACGGGGAGGGCCCTTCCAGACACGTGTTTGTTCAGCGACGTCAGGACTCCTGCCTAGGTGCAAGGGACACCTCGGGATTCTCCTCGAGTCTTGGCATGGCAATTGGGACGCGTCTCCACGTGAGGAGGGAGACCCAGGGTCCCTTTCCACGTGCCACAGGGATCCTGGGACTCCTATCCATTTTCAAGAGGAGTCAGGCATCGTCTCCTTTGGAAGCATTGATCTCCGCGGACCTCTCGAGTTTTCAAAGGATGTGAGGCCTCCGCTCGCGATGAGGCGGAGGACTAGCTCTTTCTCTGTCATCTCTACAGGGGATTCAGACATCCCTTCGTCTTGGGAGATGCAAGGCGATCGTGCATTCAATTCACTGCAGGGATATCCGGCCTTACTTCGAGTCAGAGCATCTCGGTTTCCATTCCACTTGAGGCCACAAACTCAGGGTCCCTCTCACATACCTGTAGCTGAGAGAAGCCTCCTCTTGAGGTGCTTGTGGAAAGTTGGTATTCCTCTTGAGTCGAAGCCAGGGACTAAGCTCTCATCTCGAGTTGATTTGTGGTCCACGGAGCCCTTTCGTGTTGCTCCAGTGACCTCAGGATCCCTCTAGACTTGAGACAGTTATCTTGGGTTTTCTCTGGAGTGCCATCAAGGAAATCAAGGCTCCTTTCACTTTTGATGTGGAAAACGGAATTGGTTTGCACGCAGGGCAGGGGAATCAGGCCTCATCTTGCGGCGAGGGGGAAGTCTCATGGTTTTTCTCGAGTTGCGGCCCGAACCTGGGGTATATTCTCGAGTTACGTCGGGGAGGGCCCTTCCAGACACGTGTTTGTTCAGCGACGTCAGGACTCCTGCCTAGGTGCGAGGGACACCTCGGGATTCTCCTCGAGTCTTGGCATGGCAATTGGGACGCGTCTCCACGTGAGGCGGGAGACCCAGGGTCCCTTTCCACGTGCCACAGGGATCCTGGGACTCCTATCCATTTTCAAGAGGAGTCAGGCATCGTCTCCTTTGGAAGCAATGATCTCCGCGGACCTCTCGAGTTTTCAAAGGATTTGAGGCCTCTGCTCGTGATGAGGCGGAGAATTAGGTTTTTCTCTGTGGTCTCCACAGGAGATTCAGACATCCCTTCGTCTTGGGAGATGCAAGACGAGCCTGCATTCAATTCACTGCAGGGATATCCGGCCTTACTTCGAGTCAGAGCATCTCGGTGTCCATTCCACTTGAGGCCACAAACTCAGGGGCCCTCTCACATACCTGTAGCTGAGAGAAGCCTCCTCTTGAGGTGCTTGTGGAAAGTTGGTATTCCTCTTGAGTCGAAGCCAGGGACTAAGCTCTCATCTCGAGTTGATTTGGGGTCCATGGAGCCCTTTCGTGTTGCTACAGTGAGCTCAGGATCCCTCTAGACTAGGGACAGTGATCTTGGGTTTTCTCTGGAGTGCCATCAAGGAAATCAAGGCTCCTTTCACTTTTGATGTGGAATACGGAATTGCTCTGCATGCAGGGCAGGGGAATCGGGCCTCATCTCGCGGCGAGGGGGAAGTCTCATGGTTTTTCTCGAGTTGCGGCCGGAACCTGGGGTATATTCTCGAGTTACGACGGGGAGCACCCTTCCAGACGCGTGTTTGTTCAGCAACGTCAGGACTCCTGCCTAGGTGCGAGGGACACCTCGGGATTCTCCTCGAGTCTTGGCATGGCAATTGGGACGCGTCTCCACGTGAGGCGGGAGACCCAGGGTCCCTTTCCACGTGCCACAGGGATCCTGGGACTCCTATCCATTTTCAAGAGGAGTCAGTCATTGTCTCCTTTGGAAGCAATGATCTCCGCGGACCTCTCGACTTTTCAAAGGATGTGAGGCCTCCGCTCGCGATGAGGCGGAGAATTAGGTTTTTCTCTGTGGTCTCCACAGGGGATTCAGACATCCCTTCGTCTTGGGAGATGCAAGACGAGCCTGCATTCAATTCACTGCAGGGATATCCGGTCTTATTTCGAGTCAGAGCATCCCGGTGTCCATTCCACTTGAGGCCACAAACTCGGGGTCCCTCAAATATACCTGTAGCTGAGAGAAGCCTCCTCTTGAGGTGCTTGTGGAAAGTTGGTATTCCTCTTGAGTCTAAGCCAGGGACTAAGCTCTCATCTCGAGTTGATTTCGGTCCACGGAGCCCTTTCCTGTTGGTCCAGTGACCTCAGGATCCCTCTAGACTTGAGACAGTGAACTTGGGTTTTCTCTGGAGTGCCATCAAGGAAATCAAGTCTCCTTTCACTTTTGATGTGGAAAACGGAATTGCTTTGCACTCAGGGCAGGGGAATCAGGCCTCATCTCGCGGCGAGGGGGAAGTCTCATGGTTTTTCTCGAGTTGCGGCCCGAACCTGGGGTATATTCTCGAGTTACGACTGGGAGGGCCCTTCCCGACACGTGTTTGTTCAGCGACGTCAGGACTCCTGCCTACGTGCGAGGGACACCTCGGGATTCTCCTCAAGTCTTGGCATGGCAATGGGGACGCGTCTCCACGTGAGGCGGGAGACCCAGGGTCCCTTTCCACGTGCCACAGGGATCCTGGGTCTCCTATCCATTTTCAAGAGGAGTCAGGCATCGTCTCCTTTGGAAGCATTGATCTCCGTGGACCTCTCGAGTTTTCAAAGGATGTGAGGCCTCCGGTCGCGATGAGGCGGAGAACTCGGTCTTTCTCTGTGGTCTCCACAGGGGATTCAGACATCCCTTCGTCTTGGGAGATGCAAGACGAGCCTGCATTCAATTCACTGCAGGGATATCCGGCCTTACTTCGAGTCAGAGCATCTCGGTGTCCATTCCACTTGAGGCCACAAACTCAGGGTCCCTCTCACATACCTGTAGCTGAGAGAAGCCTCCTCTTGAGGTGCTTGTGGAAAGTTGGTATTCCTCTTGAGTCGAAGCCAGGGACTAAGCTCTCATCTCGAGTTGATTTGGGGTCCATGGAGCCCTTTCGTGTTGTTACAGTGACCTCAGGATCCCTCTAGACTAGGGACAGTGATCTTGGGTTTTCTCTGGAGTGTCATCAAGGAAATCAAGGCTCCTTTCACTTCTGATGTGGAATACGGAATTGCTCTGCATGCAGGGCAGGGGAATCGGGCCTCATTTCGTGGCGAGGGGGAAGTCTCATGGTTTTTCTCGAGTTGCGGCCGGAACCTGGGGTATATTCTCGAGTTACGACGGGGAGGGCCCTTCCAGACACGTGTTTGTTCAGCGACGTCAGGACTCCTGCCTAGGTGCAAGGGACACCTCGGGATTCTCCTCGAGTCTTGGCATGGCAATTGGGACGCGTCTCCACGTGAGGAGGGAGACCCAGGGTCCCTTTCCACGTGCCACAGGGATCCTGGGACTCCTATCCATTTTCAAGAGGAGTCAGGCATCGTCTCCTTTGGAAGCATTGATCTCCGCGGACCTCTCGAGTTTTCAAAGGATGTGAGGCCTCCGCTCGCGATGAGGCGGAGGACTAGCTCTTTCTCTGTCATCTCTACAGGGGATTCAGACATCCCTTCGTCTTGGGAGATGCAAGGCGATCGTGCATTCAATTCACTGCAGGGATATCCGGCCTTACTTCGAGTCAGAGCATCTCGGTTTCCATTCCACTTGAGGCCACAAACTCAGGGTCCCTCTCACATACCTGTAGCTGAGAGAAGCCTCCTCTTGAGGTGCTTGTGGAAATTTGGTATTCCTCTTGAGTCGAAGCCAGGGACTAAGCTCTCATCTCGAGTTGATTTGTGGTCCACGGAGCCCTTTCGTGTTGCTCCAGTGACCTCAGGATCCCTCTAGACTTGAGACAGTGAACTTGGGTTTTCTCTGGAGTGCCATCAAGGAAATCAAGGCTCCTTTCACTTTTGATGTGGAAAACGGAATTGGTTTGCACGCAGGGCAGGGGAATCAGGCCTCATCTTGCGGCGAGGGGGAAGTCTCATGGTTTTTCTCGAGTTGCGGCCCGAACCTGGGGTATATTCTCGAGTTACGTCGGGGAGGGCCCTTCCAGACACGTGTTTGTTCAGCGACGTCAGGACTCCTGCCTAGGTGCGAGGGACACCTCGGGATTCTCCTCGAGTCTTGGCATGGCAATTGGGACGCGTCTCCACGTGAGGCGGGAGACCCAGGGTCCCTTTCCACGTGCCACAGGGATCCTGGGACTCCTATCCATTTTCAAGAGGAGTCAGGCATCGTCTCCTTTGGAAGCAATGATCTCCGCGGACCTCTCGAGTTTTCAAAGGATTTGAGGCCTCTGCTCGTGATGAGGCGGAGAATTAGGTTTTTCTCTGTGGTCTCCACAGGAGATTCAGACATCCCTTCGTCTTGGGAGATGCAAGACGAGCCTGCATTCAACTCACTGCAGGGATATCCGGCCTTACTTCGAGTCAGAGCATCTCGGTGTCCATTCAACTTGAGGCCACAAACTCAGGGGCCCTCTCACATACCTGTAGCTGAGAGAAGCCTCCTCTTGAGGTGCTTGTGGAAAGTTGGTATTCCTCTTGAGTCGAAGCCAGGGACTAAGCTCTCATCTCGAGTTGATTTGGGGTCCATGGAGCCCTTTCGTGTTGCTACAGTGAGCTCAGGATCCCTCTAGACTAGGGACAGTGATCTTGGGTTTTCTCTGGAGTGCCATCAAGGAAATCAAGGCTCCTTTCACTTTTGATGTGGAATACGGAATTGCTCTGCATGCAGGGCAGGGGAATCGGGCCTCATCTCGCGGCGAGGGGGAAGTCTCATGGTTTTTCTCGAGTTGCGGCCGGAACCTGGGGTATATTCTCGAGTTACGACGGGGAGCACCCTTCCAGACGCGTGTTTGTTCAGCAACGTCAGGACTCCTGCCTAGGTGCGAGGGACACCTCGGGATTCTCCTCGAGTCTTGGCATGGCAATTGGGACGCGTCTCCACGTGAGGCGGGAGACCCAGGGTCCCTTTCCACGTGCCACAGGGATCCTGGGACTCCTATCCATTTTCAAGAGGAGTCAGTCATTGTCTCCTTTGGAAGCAATGATCTCCGCGGACCTCTCGACTTTTCAAAGGATGTGAGGCCTCCGCTCGCGATGAGGCGGAGAATTAGGTTTTTCTCTGTGGTCTCCACAGGGGATTCAGACATCCCTTCGTCTTGGGAGATGCAAGACGAGCCTGCATTCAATTCACTGCAGGGATATCCGGTCTTATTTCGAGTCAGAGCATCCCGGTGTCCATTCCACTTGAGGCCACAAACTCGGGGTCCCTCAAATATACCTGTAGCTGAGAGAAGCCTCCTCTTGAGGTGCTTGTGGAAAGTTGGTATTCCTCTTGAGTCTAAGCCAGGGACTAAGCTCTCATCTCGAGTTGATTTCGGTCCACGGAGCCCTTTCCTGTTGGTCCAGTGACCTCAGGATCCCTCTAGACTTGAGACAGTGAACTTGGGTTTTCTCTGGAGTGCCATCAAGGAAATCAAGTCTCCTTTCACTTTTGATGTGGAAAACGGAATTGCTTTGCACTCAGGGCAGGGGAATCAGGCCTCATCTCGCGGCGAGGGGGAAGTCTCATGGTTTTTCTCGAGTTGCGGCCCGAACCTGGGGTATATTCTCGAGTTACGACTGGGAGGGCCCTTCCCGACACGTGTTTGTTCAGCGACGTCAGGACTCCTGCCTACGTGCGAGGGACACCTCGGGATTCTCCTCAAGTCTTGGCATGGCAATTGGGACGCGTCTCCACGTGAGGCGGGAGACCCAGGGTCCCTTTCCACGTGCCACAGGGATCCTGGGTCTCCTATCCATTTTCAAGAGGAGTCAGGCATCGTCTCCTTTGGAAGCATTGATCTCCGTGGACCTCTCGAGTTTTCAAAGGATGTGAGGCCTCCGGTCGCGATGAGGCGGAGAACTCGGTCTTTCTCTGTGGTCTCCACAGGGGATTCAGACATCCCTTCGTCTTGGGAGATGCAAGACGAGCCTGCATTCAATTCACTGCAGGGATATCCGGCCTTACTTCGAGTCAGAGCATCTCGGTGTCCATTCCACTAGAGGCCACAAACTCAGGGTCCCTCTCACCTACCTGTAGCTGAGAGAAGCCTCCTCTTGAGGTGCTTGTGGAAAGTTGGTATTCCTCTTGAGTCGAAGCCAGGGACTAAGCTCTCATCTCGAGTTGATTTGGGGTCCATGGAGCCCTTTCGTGTTGTTACAGTGACCTCAGGATCCCTCTAGACTAGGGACAGTGATCTTGGGTTTTCTCTGGAGTGTCATCAAGGAAATCAAGGCTCCTTTCACTTCTGATGTGGAATACGGAATTGCTCTGCATGCAGGGCAGGGGAATCGGGCCTCATTTCGTGGCGAGGGGGAAGTCTCATGGTTTTTCTCGAGTTGCGGCCGGAACCTGGGGTATATTCTCGAGTTACGACGGGGAGGGCCCTTCCAGACACGTGTTTGTTCAGCGTCGTCAGGACTCCTGCCTAGGTGCAAGGGACACCTCGGGATTCTCCTCGAGTCTTGGCATGGCAATTGGGACGCGTCTCCACGTGAGGAGGGAGACCCAGGGTCCCTTTCCACGTGCCACAGGGATCCTGGGACTCCTATCCATTTTCAAGAGGAGTCAGGCATCGTCTCCTTTGGAAGCATTGATCTCCGCGGACCTCTCGAGTTTTCAAAGGATGTGAGGCCTCCGCTCGCGATGAGGCGGAGGACTAGCTCTTTCTCTGTCATCTCTACAGGGGATTCAGACATCCCTTCGTCTTGGGAGATGCAAGGCGATCGTGCATTCAATTCACTGCAGGGATATCCGGCCTTACTTCGAGTCAGAGCATCTCGGTTTCCATTCCACTTGAGGCCACAAACTCAGGGTCCCTCTCACATACCTGTAGCTGAGAGAAGCCTCCTCTTGAGGTGCTTGTGGAAAGTTGGTATTCCTCTTGAGTCGAAGCCAGGGACTAAGCTCTCATCTCGAGTTGATTTGTGGTCCACGGAGCCCTTTCGTGTTGCTCCAGTGACCTCAGGATCCCTCTAGACTTGAGACAGTGAACTTGGGTTTTCTCTGGAGTGCCATCAAGGAAATCAAGGCTCCTTTCACTTTTGATGTGGAAAACGGAATTGGTTTGCACGCAGGGCAGGGGAATCAGGCCTCATCTTGCGGCGAGGGGGAAGTCTCATGGTTTTTCTCGAGTTGCGGCCCGAACCTGGGGTATATTCTCGAGTTACGTCGGGGAGGGCCCTTCCAGACACGTGTTTGTTCAGCGACGTCAGGACTCCTGCCTAGGTGCGAGGGACACCTCGGGATTCTCCTCGAGTCTTGGCATGGCAATTGGGACGCGTCTCCACGTGAGGCGGGAGACCCAGGGTCCCTTTCCACGTGCCACAGGGATCCTGGGACTCCTATCCATTTTCAAGAGGAGTCAGGCATCGTCTCCTTTGGAAGCAATGATCTCCGCGGACCTCTCGAGTTTTCAAAGGATTTGAGGCCTCTGCTCGTGATGAGGCGGAGAATTAGGTTTTTCTCTGTGGTCTCCACAGGAGATTCAGACATCCCTTCGTCTTGGGAGATGCAAGACGAGCCTGCATTCAATTCACTGCAGGGATATCCGGCCTTACTTCGAGTCAGAGCATCTCGGTGTCCATTCCACTTGAGGCCACAAACTCAGGGGCCCTCTCACATACCTGTAGCTGAGAGAAGCCTCCTCTTGAGGTGCTTGTGGAAAGTTGGTATTCCTCTTGAGTCGAAGCCAGGGACTAAGCTCTCATCTCGAGTTGATTTGGGGTCCATGGAGCCCTTTCGTGTTGCTACAGTGAGCTCAGGATCCCTCTAGACTAGGGACAGTGATCTTGGGTTTTCTCTGGAGTGCCATCAAGGAAATCAAGGCTCCTTTCACTTTTGATGTGGAATACGGAATTGCTCTGCATGCAGGGCAGGGGAATCGGGCCTCATCTGGCGGCGAGGGGGAAGTCTCATGGTTTTTCTCGAGTTGCGGCTGGAATCTGGGGTATATTCTCGAGTTACGACGGGGAGGGCCCTTCCAGACACGTGTTTGTTCAGCGACGTCAGGACTCCTGCCTAGGTGCGAGGGACACCTCGGGATTCTCCTCGAGTCTTGGCATGGCAATTGGGACGCGTCTCCACGTGAGGCGGGAGACCCAGGGTCCCTTTCCACGTGCCACAGGGATCCTGGGACTCCTATCCATTTTCAAGAGGAGTCAGGCATCGTCTCCTTTGGAAGCAATGATCTCTGCGGACCTCTCGA
Source organism: Dama dama (assembly GCF_033118175.1). Classification (NCBI taxonomy): domain Eukaryota; kingdom Metazoa; phylum Chordata; class Mammalia; order Artiodactyla; family Cervidae; genus Dama; species Dama dama. The sequence continues at coordinate 1,949,167 of NW_026870890.1, read as the reverse complement.
GTTTTCAAAGGATGTGAGGCCTCCGCTCGCGATGAGGCGGAGAATTAGGTTTTTCTCTGTGGTCTCCACAGGGGATTCAGACATCCCTTCGTTTTGGGAGATGCAAGACGAACCTGCATTCAATTCACTGCAGGGATATCCGGCCTTACTTCGAGTCAGAGCATCCCGGTGTCCATTCCACTTGAGGCCACAAACTCGGGGTCCCTCAAATATATATGTAGCTGAGAGAAGCCTCCTCTTGAGGTGCTTGTGGAAAGTTGGTATTCCTCTTGAGTCGAAGCCAGGGACTAAGCTCTCATCTCGAGTTGATTTGGGGTCCATGGAGCCCTTTCGTGTTGCTACAGTGAGCTCAGGATCCCTCTAGACTAGGGACAGTGATCTTGGGTTTTCTCTGGAGTGCCATCAAGGAAATCAAGGCTCCTTTCACTTTTGATGTGGAATACGGAATTGCTCTGCATGCAGGGCAGGGGAATCGGGCCTCATCTCGCGGCGAGGGGGAAGTCTCATGGTTTTTCTCGAGTTGCGGCCGGAACCTGGGGTATAATCTCGAGTTACGATGGGGAGCGCCCTTCCAGACGCGTGTTTGTTCAGCGACGTCAGGACTCCTGCCTAGGTGCGAGGGACACCTCGGGATTCTCCTCGAGTCTTGGCATGGCAATTGGGACGCGTCTCCACGTGAGGCGGGAGACCCAGGGTCCCTTTCCACGTGCCACAGTGATCCTGGGACTCCTATCCATTTTCAAGAGGAGTCAGTCATTGTCTCCTTTGGAAGCAATGATCTCCGCGGACCTCTCGAGTTTTCAAAGGATGTGAGGCCTCCGGTCGCGATGAGGCGGAGAACTCGGTCTTTCTCTGTGGTCTCCACAGGGGATTCAGACATCCCTTCGTCTTGGGAGATGCAAGACGAGCCTGCATTCAATTCACTGCAGGGATATCGGGCCTTACTACGAGTCAGAGCATCTCGGTGTCCATTCCACTTGAGGCCACAAACTCAGGGTCCCTCTCACATACCTGTAGCTGAGAGAAGCCTCCTCTTGAGGTGCTTGTGGAAAGTTGGTATTCCTCTTCAGTCGAAGCCAGGGACTAAGCTGTCATCTCGAGTTGATTTGGGGTCCACAGAGCCCTTTCGTGTTGCTCCAGTGACCTCAGGATCCCTCTAGACTTGAGACAGTGATCTTGCGTTTTCTCTGCAGTGCCATCAAGGAAATCAAGGCTCCTTTCACGTTTGATGTGGAACACGGAATTGTTCTGCACGCAGTGCAGGGGAATCGGGCTTCATCCAGCGGCGAGGGGAAGTCTCATGGTTTTTCTCGAGTTGCGGCCGGAACCTGGGGTATATTCTCGAGTTACGACGGGGAGAGCCCTTCCAGACACGTGTTTGTTCAGCGACGTCAGGACTCCTGCCTAGGTGCGAGGGACACCTCGGGATTCTCCTCGAGTCTTGGCATGGCAATGGGGACGCGTCTCCACGTGAGGCGGGAAACCCAGTGTCCCTTTCCACGTGCCACAGGGATCCTGGGACTCCTATCCATTTTCAAGAGGAGTCAGGCATCGTCTCCTTTGGAAGCATTGATCTCCGCGGACCTCTCGAATTTTCAAAGGATGTGAGGTCTCTGGTCGCGATGAGGCAGAAAGTTAGGTCTTTCTCTGTGGTCTCCACAGGGGATTCAGACATCCCTTCGTCTTGGGAGATGCAAGACGAGCCTGCATTCATTTCACTGCAGGGATATCCGGCCTTACTTCGAGTCAGAGCATCTCGGTGTCCATTCCATTTGAGGCCACAACCTCAGGGTCCCTCTCACATACCTGTAGCTCAGAGAAGCCTCCTCTTGAGGTGCTTGTGGAAAGTTGATATTCCTCTTGAGTCGAAGCCAGGGACTAAGCTCTCATCTCGAGTTGATTTGGGGTCCACGGAGCCCTTTCGTGTTGCTCCAGTGACCTCAGGATCCCTCTAGACTTGAGACAGTGATCTTGGGTTTTCTCTGGAGTGCCATCAAGGAAATCAAGGCTCCTTTCAAATTTGATGTGGAACACGGAATTGCTCTGCACGCAGTGCAGGGGAATCGGGCCTCATCTCGTGGCAAGGGGGATGTCTCATGGTTTTTCTCAAGTTGCGGCCGAAACCTGGGGTATATTCTCGAGTTACGACGGGGAGGGCCCTTCCAGACACGTGTTTGTTCAGCGACGTCAGGACTCCTGCCTAGGTGCGAGGGACACCTCGGGATTCTCCTCGAGTCTTGGCATGTCAATGGGGACGCGTCTCCACGTGAGGCGGGAGACCCAGGGTCCCTTTCCACGTGCCACAGGGATCCTGGGACTCCTATCCATTTTCAAGAGGAGTCAGGCATCGTCTCCTTTGGAAGCATTGATCTCCGCGGACCTCTCGAGTTTTCAAAGGATGTGAGGCCTCCGCTCGCGATGAGGCGGAGGACTAGCTCTTTCTCTGTCATCTCTACAGGGGATTCAGACATCCCTTCGTCTTGGGAGATGCAAGGCGATCGTGCATTCAATTCATTGCAGGGATATCCGGCCTTACTTCGAGTCAGAGCATCTCGGTGTCCATTCCACTTGAGGTCACAAACTCAGGGTCCCTCTCACATACCTGTAGCTGAGAGAAGCCTCCTCTTGAGGTGCTTGTGGAAAGTTGGTATTCCTCTTGAGTCGAAGCCAGGGACTAAGCTCTCATCCCGAGTTGATTTGTGGTCCACGGAGCCCTTTCGTGTTGCTCCAGTTACCTCAGGATCCCTCTAGACTTGAGACAGTGATCTTGGGTTTTCTCTGGAGTGCCATCAAGGAAATCAAGGCTCCTTTCACGTTTGATGTGGAAAACGGAATTGGTTTGCACGCAGGGCAGGGGAATCAGGCCTCATCTCGCGGCGAGGGGGAAGTCTCATGGTTTTTCTCGAGTTGCGGCCCGAACCTGGGGTATATTCTCGAGTTACGACGGGGAGGGCCCTTCCAGACACGTGTTTGTTCAGCGACGTCAGGACTCCTGCCTAGGTGCGAGGGACACCTCGGGATTCTCCTCGAGTCTTGGCATGGAAATTGGGACGCGGCTCCACGTGAGGCAGGAGACCCAGGGTCCCTTTCCACGTGCCACAGGGATCCTGGGACTCCTATCCATTTTCAAGAGGAGTCAGGCATCGTCTCCTTTGGAAGCATTGATCTCCGCGGACCTCTCGAGTTTTCAAAGGATGTGAGGCCTCCGGTCGCGATGAGGCGGAGAACTCGGTCTTTCTCTGTGGTCTCCACAGGGGATTCAGACATCCCTTCGTCTTGGGAGATGCAAGACGAGCCTGCATTCAATTCACTGCAGGGATATCCGGCCTTACTTCGAGTCAGAGCATCTCGGTGTCCATTCCACTTGAGGCCACAAACTCAGGGTCCCTCTCACATACCTGTAGCTGAGAGAAGCCTCCCCTTGAGGTGCTTGTGGAAAGTTGGTATTCCTCTTGAGTCGAAGCCAGGGACTAAGCTCTCATCTCGAGTTGATTTGGGGTCCACAGAGCCCTTTCGTGTTGCTCTAGTGACCTCAGGATCCCTCTAGACTTGAGACAGTGATCTTGCGTTTTCTCTGCAGTGCCATCAAGGAATTCAAGGCTCCTTTCACGTTTGATGTGGAACACGGAATTGTTCTGCACGCAGTGCAGGGGAATCTGGTTTCATCCAGCGGCGAGGGGGAAGTCTCATGGTTTTTCTCGAGTTGCGGCCGGAACCTGGGGTATATTCTCGAGTTACGACGGGGAGGGCCCTTCCAGACACGTGTTTGTTCAGCGACGTCAGGACTCCTGCCTAGGTGCGAGGGACACCTCGGGATTCTCCTCGAGTCTTGGCATGGCAATGGGGACGCGTCTCCACGTGAGGCGGGAAACCCAGTGTCCCTTTCCACGTGCCACAGGGATCCTGGGACTCCTATCCATTTTCAAGAGGAGTCAGGCATCGTCTCCTTTGGAAGCATTGATCTCCGCGGACCTCTCGAGTTTTCAAAGGATGTGAGGCCTCCGCTCGCGATGAGGCGGAGGACTAGCTCTTTCTCTGTCATCTCCACAGGGGATTCAGACATCCCTTCGTCTTGGGAGATGCAAGACGAGCCTGCATTCAATTCACTGCAGGGATATCCGGCCTTACTTCGAGTCAGAGCATCTCGGTGTCCATTCCACTTGAGGTCACAAACTCAGGGGCCCTCTCACATACCTGTAGCTGAGAGAAGCCTCCTCTTGAGGTGCTTGTGGAAAGTTGGTATTCCTCTTGAGTCGAAGCCAGGGACTAAGCTCTCATCCCGAGTTGATTTGTGGTCCACGGAGCCCTTTCGTGTTGCTCCAGTTACCTCAGGATCCCTCTAGACTTGAGACAGTGATCTTGGGTTTTCTCTGGAGTGCCATCAAGGAAATCAAGGCTCCTTTCACGTTTGATGTGGAAAACGGAATTGGTTTGCACGCAGGGCAGGGGAATCAGGCCTCATCTCGCGGCGAGGGGGAAGTCTCATGGTTTTTCTCGAGTTGCGGCCCGAACCTGGGGTATATTCTCGAGTTACGACTGGCAGGGCCCTTCCAGACACGTGTTTGTTCAGCGACGTCAGGACTCCTGCCTAGGTGCGAGGGACACCTCGGGATTCTCCTCGAGTCTTGGCATGGCAATTGGGACGCGTCTCCACGTGAGGCAGGAGACCCAGGGTCCCTTTCCACGTGCCACAGGGATCCCGGGACTCCTATCCATTTTCAAGAGGAGTCAGGCATCGTCTCCTTTGGAAGCAATGATCTCCGCGGATCTCTCGAGTTTTCAAAGGATGTGAGGCCTCCGCTCGCGATGAGGCGGAGAATTAGGTTTTTCTCTGTGGTCTCCACAGGGGATTCAGACATCCCTTCGTCTTGGGAGTTGCAAGACGAGCCTGCATTCAATTCACTGCAGGGATATCCGGCCTTACTTCGAGTCAGAGCATCTCAATGTCCATTCCACTTGAGGCCACAAACTCAGGGGCCCTCTCACATACCTGTAGCTGAGAGAAGCCTCCTCTTGAGGAGCTTGTGGAAAGTTGGTATTCCTCTTGAGTCGAAGCCAGGGACTAAGCTCTCATCTCGAGTTGATTTGGGGTCCATGGAGCCCTTTCGTGTTGTTACAGTGACCTCAGGATCCCTCTAGACTAGGGACAGTGATCTTGGGTTTTCTCTGGAGTGTCATCAAGGAAATCAAGGCTCCTTTCACTTCTGATGTGGAATACGGAATTGCTCTGCATGCAGGGCAGGGGAATCGGGCCTCATCTCGCGGCGAGGGGGAAGTCTCATGGTTTTTCTCGAGTTGCGGCCGGAACCTGGGGTATATTCTCGAGTTACGACGGGGAGGGCCCTTCCAGACACGTGTTTGTTCAGCGACGTCAGGACTCCTGCCTAGGTGCAAGGGACACCTCGGGATTCTCCTCGAGTCTTGGCATGGCAATTGGGACGCGTCTCCACGTGAGGAGGGAGACCCAGGGTCCCTTTCCACGTGCCACAGGGATCCTGGGACTCCTATACATTTTCAAGAGGAGTCAGGCATCGTCTCCTTTGGAAGCATTGATCTCCGCGGACCTCTCGAGTTTTCAAAGGATATGAGGCCTCAGGTTGCGTTGAGGTGGAGGACTAGGTCTTTCTCTGTGGTCTCCTCAGGGGATTCAGACAACACTTCATCTTGGGAGATGCAAGACGAGCCTGTATTCAATTCACTGCAGGGATAACCGGCCTTAGTTCGAGTCAGAGCATCTCGGTGTCCATTCCACTTGAGGCCACAAACTCAGGGTCCCTCTCACATACTTGTAACTGAGAGAAGCCTCCTCTTGAGGTGCTTGTGGAAAGTTGGTATTCCTCTTGACTCGAAGCCAGAGACTAAGCCCTCATCTCGAGTTCATTTGGGGTCCACGGAGCCCTTTCGTGTTGCTCCAGTGACCTCAGGATCCCTCTAGACTTGAGACAGTGATCTTGGGTTTTCTCTTGAGTGCCATCAAGGAAATCAACTCTCCTTTCACGTTTGATGTGGAACACGGAATTGCTCTGCACGCAGTGTAGTGGAATCGGGCCTCTTTTCGCAGCGAGGGGGAAGTCTCATGGTTTTTCTCGAGTTGCGGCCGGAACCTGGGGTATATTCTCGAGTTACGACGGGGAGGGCCCTTCCAGACACGTGTTTGTTCAGCGACGTCAGGACTCCTGCCTAGGTGCGAGGGAAACCTCGGTATTCTTCCCGAGTCTTGGCATGGCAATTGGGACGCGTCTCCACGTGAGGCGGAAGACCCAGGGTCCCTTTCCACGTGCCACAGGGATCCTGGGACTCCTATCCATTTTCAAGAGTTGTCAGGCATCGTCTCCTTTGGAAGCATTGATCTCCGCGGACCTCTCTAGTTTTCAAAGGACGTGAGGCCTCCGTTCGCGTTGAGGCGGAGGACTAGGTCTTTCTCTGTGGACTCCACAGGGGATTCAGACAACCCTTCGTCTTGGGAGATGCAAGACGAGCCTGCATTCAATTCACTGCAGGGATATCCGGCTTTACTTCGAATCAGATCATCTCGGTGTCCATTCCACTTGAGGCCACAAACTCAGGGGCCTTCTCACATACCTGTAGCTGAGAGAAGCCTCCTCTTGAGGTGCTTGTGGAAAGTTGGTATTCCTCTTGAGTCGAAACCAGGGACTAAGCTCTCATCTCGAGTTGATTTGGGGTCCACTGAGCCCTTTGTGTTGCTCCAGTGACCTCAGGATCCCTCTAGACTTCAGAGTGTGATCTTGGGTTTTCTCTGGAGTGCCATCAAGGAAATCAAGGCTCCTTTCACATTTGATGTGAAACACGGAATTGCTCTGCACGCAGTGCAGGGGAATCGGGCCTCATGTCGCGGCGAGGGGGAAGTCTCATGGTTTTTCTCGAGTTGAGGCCGGAACCTGGGGTATATTCTCGAGTTACGACGGGGAGGGCCCTTCCAGACACGTGTTTGTTCAGCGACGTCAGGAATCCTGCCTAGGTGCGAGGGACACCTCGGGGTTCTCCTCGAGTCTTGACATGGCAATTGGGACGCGTCTCCACGTGAGGCGGGAGACCCAGGGTCCCTTTCCACGTGCCACAGGGATCCTGGGACTCCTATCCATTTTCAAGAGGAGTCAGGCATCGTTTCCTTTGGAAGCATTGATCTCCGCAGACCTCTCGATTTTTCAAAGGATGTGGTGTCTCCGGTCGCGATGAGGCTGAGGACTAGGTCTTTCTCTGTCGTCTCCACAGGGGATTCAGACATCCCTTCGTCTTGGGAGATGCAAGACGAGCCTGCATTCAATTCACTGCAGGGATATCTGGCCTTACTTCGAGTCAGAGCATCTCGGTGTCCATTCCACTTGAGGCCACAAACTCAGGGTCCCTCTCACATACCTGTAGCTGAGAGAAGCCTCCTCTTGAGGTGCTTGTGAATAGTTGGTATGCCTCTTGAGTCGAAGCCAGGGACTAATCTCTCATCTCGAGTTGATTTGGCATCCACTTAGCCCTTTCGTGCTGCTTCCGTGACCTCAAGATCCCTCTAGACTTGAGCCAGTGATCTTGGGTTTTCTCTGGGGTGCCATCAAGGAAATCAAGGCTCCTTTCATGTTTGATGTGGAAAACGGAATTGTTCTGCACACAGTGCATGGGAATCGGGCCTCATCTCGCGGCAAGGGGGATGTCTCATTGCTTTTCTGAAGTTACGGTCGGAACCTAGGGAATACTCGCGAGTTACGACGGGGAGGGCCCTTCCAGACACGTGTTTGTTCAGCGACGTCAGGACTCCTGCCTAGGTGCGAGGGACACCTCGTGAATCTCCTCGAGTCTTGGCATGGTAATTGGGACGCGTCTCCACGTGAGGCGGGAGACCCAGGGTCCCTTTCCACGTGCCACAGGGATCCTGGGACTCCTATCCATTTTCAAGAGGAGTCAGGCATCGTCTCCTTTGGAAGCATTGATCTCCGCAGACCTCTCGAGTTTTCAAAGGATGGGAGGCCTCCGGTCTCGATGAGGCGGGGAACTAGGTCTTTCTCTGTGGTCTCCACAGGGGATTCAGACATCCCTTCGTCTTGGGAGATGCAAGACGAGCCTGCTTTCAATTCACTGCAGGGATATCCGGCCTTACTTCGAGTCAGAGCATCTCCGTGTCCATTCCACTTGAGGCCACAAACTCAGGGTCACTCTCACATACCTGTAGCTGAGAGAAGCCTCATCTTGAGGTGCTTGTGGAAATTGGTATTCCTCTTGAGTCGAAGCCAGGGACTAATCTCTCATCTCGAGTTGATTTGGCATCCACTTAGCCCTTTGGTGCTGCTTCCGTGACCTCAGAATCCCTCTAGACTTGAGACAGTGATCTTGTGTTTTCTCTGGAGTGCCATCAAGGAAATCAAGGCTCCTTTCAGCTTTGATGTGGAACACGGAATTGCTCTGCACGAACTGCAGGGGAATCGGGCCTCATTTCGCGGCGAGGGGGAAGTCTCATGGTTTTTCTCGAGTTGCGGCCGGAACCTCGGTTATATTCTCGAGTTACGACGGGGAGGGCCCTTCCAGACACGTGTTTGTTCAGCGACGTCAGGACTCCTGCCTAGGTGCGAGGGACACCTCGGGATTCTCCTCGAGTCTTGGCATGGCAATTGGGACGCGTCTCCACGTGAGGCGGGAGACCCAGAGTCCCTTTCCACGTGCCACAGGGATCCTGGGACACCTATCCATTTTCTTTTTTTTTTTTTTTTTTTTTTTTTGAATTTATTTTTTTATTTTTTTTTAATTTTTTATTATTATTATTATTATTTTTTTCCAGTGGGTTTTGTCATACATTGATATGAATCAGCCATGGATTTACATGTATTCCCAATCCCGATCCCCCCTCCCACCTCCCTCTCCACCCGATTCCTCCGGGTCTTCCCAGTGCACCAGGCCGGAGCGCCCGTCCCGTGCATCCCTCCTGGGCTGGTGATCTGTTTCACCATAGATAGTATACATGCTGTTCTTTTGAAATATCCCACCCTCACATTCTCCCACAAAGTTCAAAAGTCTGTTCTGTATTTCTGTGTCTCTTTTTCTGTTTTGCATATAGGGTTATCGTTATCACCATTCTAAATTCCATATACATGTGTCAGTATGCTGTAATGTTCTTTATCTTTCTGGCTTACTTCACTCTGTATAATGGGCTCCAGCTTCATCCATCTCATTAGGACTGGTTCAAATGAATTCTTTTTAATGACACCTATCCATTTTCAAGAGGAGTCAGGCATCGTCTCCTTTGGAAGCATTGATCTCCGCGGACCTCTCGAGTTTTCAAAGGATGTGAGGCCTCCGGTCGCGATGAGGCGGAGAATTAGGTCTTTCTCTGTGGTCTCCACAGGGGATTCAGACATCCCTTCGTCTTGGGAGATGCAAGACAAGCCTGCATTCAATTCACTATTGGGATATCCGGCCTTACTTCGAGTCAGAGCATCTCGGTGTCCATTCCACTTGATGCCACAAACTCAGGGTCCCTCTCACATACCTGTAGCTGAGAGAAGCCTCCTCTTGAGGTGCTTGTGGAAAGTTGGTATTCCTCTTGAGTCGAGGCCAGGGACTAAGCTCTCATCTCGAGTTGATTTGGGGTCCACGGAGCCCTTTCGTGTTGCTCCAGTGACCTCAGGATCCCTCTAGACTTGAGACAGTGATCTTGTGTTTTCTCTGGAGTGCCATCAAGGAAATCAAGTCTCCTTTCAGCTTTGATGTGGAACACGGAATTGCTCTGCACGCACTGCAGGGGAATCGGGCCTCATCTCGCGGCGAGGGGGAAGTCTCATGGTTTTTCTCGAGTTGCGGCCGGAACCTCGGTTATATTCTCGAGTTACGACTGGGAGGGCCCTTCCAGACACGTGTTTGTTCAGCGACGTCAGGACTCCTGCCTAGGTGCGAGGGACACCTCGGTATTCTCCTCGAGTCTTGGCATGGCAATTGGGACGCGTCTCCACGTGAGGCGGGAGACCCAGGGTCCCTTTCCACGTGCCACAGGGATCCTGGGACACCTATCCATTTTCAAGAGGAGTCAGGCATCGTCTACTTTGGAAGCATTGATCTCCGCGGACCTCTCGAGTTTTCAAAGGATGTGAGGCCTCCGGTCGCGAAGAGGCAGAGAATTAGGTCTTTCTCTGTGGTCTCCACAGGGGATTCAGACATCCCTTCGTCTTGGGAGATGCAAGACGAGCCTGCATTCAATTCACTATTGGGATATCCGGCCTTACTTTGAGTCAGAGCATCTCGGTGTCCATTCCACTTGATGCCACAAATTCAGGGTCCCTCTCACATACCTGTAGCTGAGAGAAGCCTCCTCTTGAGGTGCTTGTGGAAAGTTGGTATTCCTCTTGAGTCGAGGCCAGGGACTAAGCTCTCATCTCGAGTTGATTTGGGGTCCACGGAGACCTTTCGTGTTGCTCCAGTGACCTCAGGATCCCTCTAGACTTGAGACAGTGATCTTGGGTTTTCTCTGGAGTGCCATCAAGGAAATCAAGGCTCCTTTCACTTTTGATGTCGAACACGGAATTGCTCTGCACGCAGTGCAGGGGAATTGGGCCTCATCTCGCGGCGAAGGGGAAGTCTCATGGTTTTTCTCGAGTTGCGGCCGGAACCTGGGGTATATTCTCGAGTTACGACGGGGAGGGCCCTTCCAGACACGTGTTTGCTCAGCGACGTCAGGACTCCTGCCTAGGTGCGAGGGACACCTCGGGATTCTCCTCGAGTCTTGGCATGGCAATTGGGACGCGTCTCCACTTGAGGCGGGAGACCCAGCGTCCCTTTCCACGTGCCACAGGGATCCTGGGACTCCTATCCATTTTCAAGAGGAGTCAGGCATTGTCTCCTTTGGAAGCATTGATCTCCGCAGACCTCTCGGGTTTTGAAAGGATGTGAGGCCTCCGGTCGCGATGAGGCGGAGGACTAGGTCTTTCTCTGTCGTCTCCACAGGGGATTCAGACATCCCTTCGTCTTGGGAGATGCAAGACGAGCCTGCATTCAATTCACTGCAGGGATATCCGGCCTTACTGCGAGTCAGAGCATCTCGGTGTCCATTACACTTGAGGCCACAAATTCAGGGTCACTCTCACATACCTGTAGCTGAGAGAAGCCTCCTCTTGAGGTGCTTATGGAAAGTTGGTATTGCTCTTGAGTCGAAGCCAGGGACTAAGCTCTCATCTCGAGTGATTTGGGGTCCACGGTGCCCTTTCTTGTTGCTCCAGTGACCTCAGGATCCCTCTAGACTTGAGACAGTGATCTTGGGTTTTCTCTGGAGTGCCATCAAGGAAATCAAGGCTCCTTTCAAGTTTGATGTGGAACACGGAATTGCTCTGCACACAGTGCATGGGAATCGGGCCTCATCTCGGGGCAATGGGGATGTCTCATGGTTTTTCTCAAGTTGCTGGCGGAACCTAGGGTATATTCTCGAGTTACGACGGGGAGGGCCCTTCCAGACACGTGTTTGTTCAGCGATGTCAGGACTCCTGCCTAGGTGCGAGGGACATCTCGGGATTCTCCTCGAGTCTTGGCATGGCAATTGGGACGCGTCTCCACGTGAGGCGGGAACCCCAGGGTCCCTTTCTACGTGCCACAGGAATCCTGGGACTCCTATCCATTTTCAAGAAGAGTCAGGCATCATCTCCTTTGGAAGCATTGATCTCCGCAGACCTCTCGAGTTTTCAAAGGATGTGAGGCCTCAGGTCTCGATGAGGCAGAAAACTAGGTCTTTCTCTGTGGTCTCCACAGGGGATTCAGACATCCCTTCGTCTTGGGAGATGAAGACGAGCCTGCTTTCAATTCACTGCAGGGATATCCGGCCTTACTTCGAGTCAGAGCATCTCCGTGTCCATTCCACTTGAGGCCACAAACTCAGGGTCCCTCTCACATACCTGTAGCTGAGAGAAGCCTCCTCTTGAGATGCTTGTGGAAAGTTGGTATTCCTCTTGAGTCGAAGCCAGACACTAAGCTCTCATCTCGAGTTGATTTGGGGTCCACTGAGCCGTTTCGTGTTGCTCCAGTGACCTCAGGATCCCTCTAGACTTGAGACAGTGATCTTGGGTTTTCTCTGGAGTGCCATCAAGGAAATCAAGGCTCCTTTCACGTTTGATGTGGAACACGGAATTGCTCTGCACGCACTGCAGGGGAATCGGGCCCCAACTCGCGGCGAGGTGGAAGTCTCATGGTTTTTCTCGAGTAGCGGCCACAACCTGGGGTATATTCTCGAGTTACGACGGGGAGGTCCCTTACAGACACGTGTTTGTTCAGCGACGTCAGGACTCCTGCCTAGGTGCGAGGGACACCTCGGGATTCTCCTCGAGTCTTGGCATGGAAATTGGGACGCGTCTCCACGTGAGGCGGGAGACCCAGGGCCCCTTCCACGTACCACAGGGTTCCTGGGACTCCTATCCATTTTCAAGAGGAGTCAGACATCGCCTCCTTTGAAAGCATTGATCTCCGCGGACCTCTCGAGTTTTCAAAGGATGTGAGGACTCCGGAAGCGATGAGGCGGAGAACTAGGTCGTTCTTGTGGTCTCCACAGGGGATTCAGACATCCCTTCGTCTTGGGAGATGCAAGACGAGCCTGCATTCAATTCACTGCAGGGATATCCGGCCTTACTTAAGTCAGAGCATCTCGCTGTCCATTCCAATTGAGGCCAAAAACTCAGGGTCCCTCTCACATACTTGTAGCTGAGAGAAACCTACTCTTCAGGTGATTGTGGAAACTTGGTATTCCTCTTGAGTCAAAGCCAGGGACTAAGCTCTCATCTCGAGTAGATTTGGGGTCCACGGAGCCCTTTCGTGCTGCTACAGTGACCTCAGGATCCCTCTAGACTTGAGACAGTGATCTTGGGTTTTCTCTGGAGTGCCATCAAGGAAATCAAGTCTCCTTTCACGTTTGATGTGGAACACGGAATTGCTCTGCACGCAGGGCAGGGGAATCGGGCCTCATCTCGCGGCGAGGGGGAAGTCTCATGGTTTTTCTCGAGTTGCGGCCTGAACCTGGGGTATATTCTCGAGTTACGACGGGGAGGGCATTTCCAGACACTTGTTTGTTCAGCGATGTAAGGACTCCTGCCTAGGTGCGAGGGACACCTCGGGATTCTCCTCGAGTCTTGGCATGGCAATTGGGACGCGTCTTCACGTGAGGCGGGAGACCCAGTGTCCCTTTCCACGTGCCACAGGGATCCTGGGACTCCTATCCATTTTCAAGAGGAGTCAGGCATCGTCTCCTTTGGAAGAATTGATCTCGGCGGACCTCTCGAGTTTTCAAAGGATGTGAGGCCTTCGGTCGCGATGAGGCTGAGGACTAGGTCTTTCTCTCTGGTCTCCACAGGGGATTCAGACATCCCTTCGTCTTGGGAGATGCAAGACGAGCCTGTATTCAATTCACTGCAGGGATATCCGGCCTTACTTCGAGTCAGAGCATCTCTGTGTCCATTCCACTTGAGGCCACAAACTCAGGGTCCCTCTCACATACCTGTAGCTGAAAGAAGCCTCCTCTTGAGGTGCTTGTTAAAAGCTAGTATTCCTCCAGAGTCGAAGCCAGGGACTAAGCTCTCATCTCGATTCGATTTGGGGTCCACGGAGCCCTTTCGTGTTGCTACAGTGACCTCAGGATCCCTCTAGACTTGAGAGAGTGATTTTGGGTTTCCTCTGGAGTGCCATCAAGGAAATCAAGGCTCCTTTCACGTTTGATGTGGAACACGGAATTGCTCTGCACGCAGTGCTTGGGAGTCGGGCCTCATCTCGCAGCGAGTGGGAAGTCTCATGGTTTTTCGCGAGTTGCGGCCGGAACCTGGGGTATATTCTCCAGTTACGACGGGGAGGGCCCTTCCAGACACGTGTGTTCAGCGACGTCAGGACTCCTGCCTAGGTGCGAGGTACACCTCAGGATTCTCCTCGAGTCTTGCCATGGCAATTGGGATGCGTATCCACGTGAGGGGGGAGACCCAGGGTCCCTTTCCACGTGCCACAGGGATCCTGGGACTAATATCCATTTTCAAGAGGAGTCAGGCATCGGCTCCTTTGGAAGCATTGATCTCCGCGCACCTCTCGAATTTTCAAAGGATGTGAGGCCTCCGGTCGCGATGAGGCGGGGGACTAGGTCTTTCTCTGTGGTCTCCACAGCGGATTCAGACATCCCTTCGTCTTGGGAGATGCAAGACGAGGCTGCATTCACTTCACTGCAGGGATACACGGCCTTACTTCGAGTCAGAGCATCTCGGTGTCCATTCCCCTTGATGCCACAAACTCAGGGTCCCTCTCACATACCTGTAGCTGAGAGAAGCCTCCTCTTGAGGTGCTTGTGGAAAGTTGGTATTCCTCTTGAGTCGAGGCCAGGGACTAAGCTCTCATCTCGAGTTGATTTGGGGTCCACGGAGACCTTTCGTGTTGCTCCAGTGACCTCAGGATCCCTCTAGACTTGAGACAGTGATCTTGGGTTTTCTCTGGAGTGCCATCAAGGAAATCATGGCTCCTTTCACTTTTGATGTCGAACACGGAATTGCTCTGCACGCAGTGCAGGGGAATTGGGCCTCATCTCGCGGCGAAGGGGAAGTCTCATGGTTTTTCTCGAGTTGCGGCCGGAACCTGGGGTATATTCGAGAGTTACGACGGGGAGGGCCCTTCCAGACACGAGTTGTTCAGCAACGTCAGGACTCCTGCCTAGGTGCGAGGTACACCTCGGGATTCTCCTCGAGTCTTGGCATGGCAATTGGGACGCGTCTCCACGTGAGGCGGGAGACCCAGTGTCCCTTTCCACGTGCCACAGGGATCCCGGGACTCCTATCCATTTTCAAGAGGAGTCAGGCATCGTCTCCTTTGGAAGCATTGATCTCCGCGGACCTCTCGAGTTTTCAAAGGATATGAGGCCTCCGGTCGCGATGAGGCGGAGAACTCGGTCTTTCTCTGTGGTCTCCACAGGGGATACAGACATCCCTTCGTCTTGGCAGATGCAAGAATAGCCTGATTTCAATTCACTGCAGGGATATCCGGCCTTACTTCGAGTCAGAGCATCTCGGTGTCCATTCCACTTGAGGCCACAAACTCAGGGTCCTTCTCACATACCTGTGGCTGAGAGAACCCTCCACTTAAGGTGCTTGTGCAAAGTGGGTATTCCTCTTGTGTCAAAGCCAGGGACTAAGCTCTCATCTCGAGTTAATTTGCGGTCCACGGAGACCTTTCTTGTTGCTCCAGTGACCTCAGGATCCCTCTAGACTTGAGACAGTGATCTTGGGTTTTCTCTGGAGTGCCATCAAGGAAATCAAGGCTTTTTTCTCGTTTGATGTGGAACACGGAATTGCTCTACACGCAGTGCAGGGGAATCGGGCCTCATCTCGCGGCAAGGGGGATGTCTCATGGTTTTTCTCAAGTTGCGGCCGGAACCTGGGGTATATTCTCGAGTTACGACGGGGAGGGCCCTTCCAGACACGTGTTAGTTCAGCGACGTCAGGACTCCTGCCTAGGTGCGAGGGACACCTCGGGATTCTCCTCGAGTCTTGGCATGGCAATTGGGACGCGTCTCCACGTGAGGCGGGAGACCCAGGGTCCCTTTTCACGTGCCACAGGGATCCTGGGACTCCTATCCATTTTCAAGAGGAGTCAGGCATCGTCTCCTTTGGAAGCATTGATCTCCGCGGACCTCTCGAGTTTTCAAAGGATGTGAGGCCTCCGGTCGCGATGAGGTGGAGAACTAGGTCTTTCTCTGTGGTCTCCACAGGGGATTCAGACATCCCTTCGTCTTGGGAGATGCAAGACGAGCCTGCATTCAATTCACTGCAGGGATATCCGGCCTAACTTCGAGTCAGAGCTTCTCGGTGTCCATTCCACTTGAGGCCACAAACTCAGTGTCCCTCTCACATACCTGTAGCTTAGAGAAGCCTCCTCTTGAGGTGCTTGTGGAAAGTTGGTATTCCTCTTGAGTCGAAGCCAGGGACTAAGCTTTCATCTCGAGTTGATTTTGGGTCCACGGAGCATTTTCGTGTTGCTCCAGTGACCTCAGGATCCCTCTAGACTTGAGACAATGATCTTGGGTTTTCTCTGGAGTGCCATCAAGGAAATCAAGACTTTTTTCTCGTTTGATGTGGAACACGGAATTGCTCTGCACGCAGTGCAGGGGAATCGGGCCTCATCTCGCGGCGAGGTGGAAGTCTCATGGTTTTTCTCGTGTTGCGGCCGGAACCTGGGGTACATTCTCGACTTACGATGGGGAGAGCCCTTCCAGTCAACTGTTTGTTGAGCGACGTCATTACTCCTGCCTAGGTGCGAGGGACACCTCTGGATTCTCCTCGAGTCTTGACATGGCAATTGGGACGCGTCTCCACATGAGGCGGAAGACCCAGCGTCCCTTTCCACGTGCCACACGGATCCTGGGACTCCTATCCATTTTCAAGTGGAGTCAGGCATCGTCTCCTTTGGAAGCATTGATCTCCGCGGACCTCTCGAGTTTTGAAAGGATGTGAGGCTTCCGGTCGCGATGAGGCGGAGAACTAGGTCTTTCTCTGTGGTCTCCACAGGGGATTCAGACATCCCTTCGTCTTGGGAGATGCAAGACGAGCCTGCATTCAATTCACTGCAGGGATATCCGGCCTAACTTCGAGTCAGAGCTTCTCGGTGTCCATTCCACTTGAGGCAACAAACTCAGGGGCCCTCTCACATACCTGTAGCTGAGAGAAGCCTCCTCTTGAGGTGCTTGTGGAAACTTGGTATTCCACTTGAGTCGCAGCCAGGGACTAAGCTCTCATCTCGAGTTGATCTGGGGTCCACGGAGCCCTTTGGTGTTGCTACAGTGACCTCAGGATCCCTCTAGACTTGAGACAGTGATTTTGGGTTTTGTCTGGAGTGCCATCAAGGAAATCAAGGCTCCTTTCACGTTTGATGTGGAACACGGAATTGCTCTGCACCCAGTGCAGGGGAATCAGGCCTCATCTCTCGCCGAGGGGGAAGTCTCATGGTTTTTCTCGAGTTGCGGCCGGAACCTGGGGTATATTCTCGAGTTATGACGGGGAGGGCCCTTTTAGACACGTGTTTGTTCAGCGACGTCAGGACTCCTGCCTAGGTGCGAGGGACACCTCGGGATTCTCCTCGAGTCTTGGCATGGCAATTGGGACGCGTCTCCACGTGAGGCGGGAGACCCAGTGTCCCATTCCACGTGCCTCAGGGATCCTGGGACTCCTATCCATTTTCAAGATGAGTCAGGCATCTTCTCCTTTGGAAGCATTGATCTCCGCGGACCTCTCGGGTTTTCAAAGGATGTGAGGCCTCCGTTCGCGATGAGGTGGAGAACTAGGTCTTTCTCTGTGGTCTCCACAGGGGATTCAGACATCCCTTCGTCTGGGGAAATGCATGAAGAGCCGGCATTCAATTCACTGCAGGGATATTCGGCCTTATTTTGAGTCAGAGCATCTCGGTGTCCATTCCACTTGAGGCCACAAAATCAGGGTCCCTCTCACATAACTGTAGCTGAGAGAAGCCTCCTCTTGAGGTGCTTGTGGAAAGTTGGTATACCTCTTAAGTCGAAGCCAGGGACTAAGCTCTCATCTCGAGTTGATTTGGGGTCCACGGAGCCCTTTCGTGTTGCTACAGTGACCTCAGGATCCCTCTAGACTTGAGACAGTGATCTTGGGTTTTCTCTGGAGTGCCATCAAGGATATCAAGGCTCCTTTCAATTTTGATGTGGAACACGGAATTGCTCTGCACGCAGTGCAGGGGAATCGGGTCTCATCTCGCGGCGAGGGGTAAGTCTGATGGTTTTTCTCGAGTTGCGGCGGAACCTGGGGTATATTCTCGACTTACGACGGGGAGGGCCCTTCCAGACAAGTGTTTGTTCAGCGACGTCAGGACTCCTGCCTAGGTGCCCGGGACACCTCTGGATTCTCCTCGAGTCTTGACATGGCAATTGGGACGCGTCTCCACGTGAGGCGGGAGACCCAGGGTCCCTTTCCACGTGCCACACGGATCCTGGGACTGCTATCCATTTTCAAGAGTAGTCAGGCATCGTCTCCTTTATAAGCATTGATCTCCGAGGACCTCTCGAATTTTCAAAGGATGTGAGGCCTCCGGTTGCGATGTGGCGAGAACTAGGTCTTTCTTATGGTCTCCACAGGGGATTCAGACATCCCTTCGTCTTGGGAGATGCAAGATGAGCCTGCATTCAATTCACTGCAGGGATATCCGGCCTTACTTCGAGTCAGAGCATCTCGGTGTCCATTGCACTTGAGGCCACAAACTCAGGGTCCATCTCACATACCTGTAGCTGAGAGAAGCCTCCTCTTGAGGTGCTTGTGGAAAGTTGGTATTCCTCTTGAGTCGAAGCCAGGGACTAAGCTCTCATCTCGAGTTGATTTTGGGTCCACGGAGCATTTTCGTGTTGCTCCAGTGACCTCAGGATCCCTCTAGACTTGAGACAATGATCTTGGGTTTTCTCTGGAGTGCCATCAAGGAAATCAAGGCTTTTTTCTCGTTTGATGTGGAACACGGAATTGCTCTGCACGCAGTGCAGGGAAATTGGGCCTCATCTCGCGGCGAGTTGGAAGTCTCATGGTTTTTCTCGAGTTGCGGCCGGAACCTGGGGTATATTCTCGAGTTACGACGGGGAGGGCCCTTCCAGACACGTGTTTGTTCAGCGACTTCAGGACTCCTGCCTAGGTGCGAGGGACACCTTGGGATTCTCCTCGAGTCTAGTCATGGCCATTGGGACGCGTCTCCACGTGAGGCGGGAGACCAGGGTCCCTTTCCACGTGCCACAGGGATCCTGGGACTCCTATCCATTTTCAAGAGGAGTCAGGCATCGTCTCCTTTGGAAGCATTGATCTTCGCAGACCTCTCGAGTTTTCAAAGGATGTGAGGCCTCCGGTCGCGATGAGGTGGAGAACTAGGTCTTTCTCTGTGGTCTCCACAGGGGATTCAGACATCCCTTCGTCTTGGGAGATGAAAGACGAGCATGCATTCAATTCACTGCAGGGATATTCGGCCTTACTTCGAGTCAGAGCATATCGGTGTGCATTCCACTTGAGGCCACAAAATCAGGGTCCCTCTCACATAACGGTAGGTGAGAGAAGCCTCCTCTTGAGGTGCTTGTGGAAAGCTGGTATTCCTCTTGAGTCGAAGCCAGGGACTAAGCTCTCATCTCGACTTGATTTGGGGTCCACGGAGACCTTTCGTGTTGCTACAGTGACCTCAGGATCCCTCTAGACTTGAGACAGTGATCTTGGGTTTTCTCTGGAGTGCCATCAAGGATATCAAGGCTCCTTTCAACTTTGATGTGGAACACGGCATTGCTCTGCACGCAGTGCAGGGAAATTCGGCCTCATCTCGCGGCGAGTTTGAAGTCTCATGGTTTTACTCGAGTTGCGGCCGGAACTTGGGGTATATTCCCGAGTTACGACGGTGAGGTCCCTTCCAGACACGTGTTTGTTCAGCGACGTCAGGACTCCTGCCTAGGTGCGAGGGACAACTTGGGATTCTCCTCGAGTCTTGGCATGGCAATTGGGACGCGTCTCCACGTGAGGTGGGAGACCCAGGGTCCCTTTCCACGTGATTCAGTGATCCTGGGACTCCTATCCATTTTCAAGAGGAGTCAGGCATCGTCTCCTTTGGAAGCATTGATCTCCGCGGACCTCTCGAGTTTTCAAAGGATATGAGGCCTCCGGTCGCGATGAGGCGGAGAACTAGGTCTTTCTCTGTGGTCTCCACAGGGGATTCAGACATTCCTTCGTCTTGGGAGATGCAAGACGAGCCTGCATTCAATTCACTGCAGGGATATCCGGCCTTACTTGGAGTCAGAGCATCTCGGTGTCCATTCCACTTGAGGCCAAAAACTCAGGGTCCCTCTCACATACCTGTAGCTGAGAGAAGCCTCCTCTTGAGGTGCTTGTGGAAAGTTGGTATTCCTCTTGAGTCGAAGCCAGGGACTAAGCTCTCATCTCGAGTTGATTTGGGGTCCACGGAGCCCTTTCGTGTTGCTCCAGTGACCTCAGGATCCCTCTAGACTTGAGACAGTGATCTTGGGTTTTCTCTGGAGTGTCATCAAGGAAATCAAGGCTCCTTTCACGTTTGATGTGGAACACGGAATTGCTCTGGACGCAGTGCAGGGGAATCGGGCCTCATCTCGCGGCGAGGGGGAAGTCTCATGGTTTTTCTCGAGTCGAGGCCGGAACCTGGGGTATATTCTCGAGTTACGACGGGGAGGTCCCTTCCATACACGTGTTTGTTCAGCGACGTAAGAACTCCAGCCTAGGTGCGAGGGACACCTCGGGCTTTTCCTTGAGTCTTGGCATGGCAATTGGGACGCGTCTCCACGTGAGGCGGGAGACGCAGGGTCCCTTTCCACGTGCCACAGGGATCCTGGAACTCCTATCCATTTTCAAGAGGAGTCAGGCATCGTCTCCTTTGCAAGCATTGATCTCCGCAGACCTCTCGAGTTTTCAAAGGATGTGAGGCCTCCGATCGCGTTGAGGCGGAGGACTAGGTCTTTCTCTGTGGTTTCCACAGGGGATTCAGACATCCGTTGGTCTTGGGAGATGCAAGACGAGCCTGCATTCAATTCACTGCATGGATATCCGGCCTTACTTCGAGTCAGAGCATCTCCGTGTCCATTCCACTTGAGGCCACAAACTCAGGGTCCCTCTCACATACCTGTAGCTGAGAGAAGCCTCCTCTTGAGGTGCTTGTGGAAAGTTGGTATTCCTCTTGAGTCAAAGCCAGGGACTAAGCTCTAATCTCGAGTTGATTTGGGGTCCTCGGAGCCCTTTTGTGTTGCTACAGTGACCTCAGGATCCCTCTAGACTTGAGACAGTGATCTTGGGGTTTCTCTGGAGTGCCGTCATGGAAATCAAGGCTCCTTTCACGTTTGATGTGGAACACGGAATTGCTCTGCACGCAGTGCAGGGGAATCGGGCCTCATGTCGCGGCGAGGGGGAAGTCTCATGGTTTTTCTCGAGTTGCGGCCGGAACCTGGGGTATATTCTCGAGTTACGACGGGGAGGGCCCTTCCAGACACGTGTTTGTTCATCAACGTCAGGACTCCTGCCTAGGTGCGAGGGACAACTCGGGATTCTCCTCGAGTCTTGGCATGGCAATTGAGACGCATCTCCACGTGAGGCGGGAGACCCAGGGTCCCTTTCGACGTGCCACAGGGATCCTGGGACTCCTATCCATTTTCAAGAGGAGTCAGGCATCGTCTCCTTTGGAAGCATTGATCTCCGCGGACCTCTCGAGTTTTCAAAGGATGTGAGGCCTCCGGTCGCAATGAGGCGGAGGACTAGGTCTTTCTCTGTGGTCTCCACAGGGGATTCAGACAACCCATCGTCTTGGGAGATGCAAGACGAGCCTGCATTCAATTCACTGCAGGGATATCTGGCCTTACTTCGAGTCAGAGCATTTCGGTGTCCATTCCACTTGAGGCCACAAACTCAGGGTCCCTCTCACATACCTGTAGCTGAGAGAAGCCTCCTCTTGAGGTACTTGTGGAAAGTTGGTATTCCTCTTGAGTCGAAGCCAGGGACTAAGCTCTCATCTTGAGTTGATTTGGGGTCCACGGAGCCCTTTCCTGTTGCTCCAGTGACTTCAGGATCCCTCTAGACTTGAGACAGTGATCTTGGGTTTTCTCTGGAGTGCCATCAAGGAAATCAAGGCTCCTTTCACGTTTGATGTGGAACACGGAATTGCTCTGCATGCAGTGCAGGGGAATCGGGCCTCATGTCGCGGCGAGGGGGAAGTCTCATGGTTTTTCTCGAGTTGCGGCCCGAACCTGGGGTATATTCTCGAGTTACGACGGGGAGGGCCCTTCCAGACACGTGTTTGTTCAGCGACGTCAGGACTCCTGCCTAGGTGCGAGGGACAACTCGGGATTCTCCTCGAGTCTTGGCATGGCAATTGGGACGCGTTTCCACGTGAGGCGGGAGACCCAGGGTCCCTTTCCACGAGCCACAGGGATCCTGGGACTCCTATCCATTTTCAAGAGGAGTCAGGCATCGTCTCCTTTGGAAGCATTGATCTCCGCGGACCTCTCGAGTTTTCAAAGGATATGAGGCCTCCGGTCGCGATGAGGCAGAGAACTAGGTCTTTCTCTGTGGTCTCCACAGGGGATTCAGACATCCCTTCGTCTTGGCAGATGCAAGACGAGCCTGCTTTCAATTCACTGCAGGGATATCCGGCCTTACTTCGAGTCAGAGCATCTCGGTGTCCATTCCACTTGAGGCCACAAACTCAGGGTCCTTCTCACATACCTGTGGCTGAGAGAACCCTTCTCTTGAGGTGCTTGTGGAAAGTTGGTATTCCTCTTGAGTCGAAGCCAGGGACTAAGCTCTCATCTCGAGTTAATTTGGGGTCCACGGAGCCCTTTCGTGTTGCTCCAGTGACCTCAGGATCCCTCTAGACTTGAGACAGTGATCTTGGGTTTTCTCTGGAGTGCCATCAAGGAAATCAAGGCTTTTTTCTCGTTTGTTGTGGAACACGGAATTGCTCTACACGCAGTGCAGGGGAATCGGGCCTCATCTCGCGGTGAGGGGGAAGTCTCATGGTTTTTCTCGAGTTGCGCGCGGAACCTGGGGTATATTCTCAAGTTACGACGGGGAGGGCCATTCCAGACACGTGTTTGTTCAGCGACGTCAGGACTCCTGCCTAGGTGCGAGGGACACCTCGGGATTCTCCTCGAGTCTTGCCATGGCAATTGGGACGCGTCTCCACGTGAGGCGGGAGACCCAGGGTCCCTTTCCACGTGCCACAGGGATCCTGGGACTCCTATCCATTTTCAAGAGGAGTCAGGCATCGTCTCCTTTGGAAGCATTGATCTCCGCGGACCTCTACAGTTTTCAAAGGATGTGAGGCCTCCGGTCGCGATGAGGCGGAGGACTAGGTCTTTCTCTGTGGTCTCCACAGGGGATTCAGACATCCCTTCGTCTTGGGAGATGCAAGACGAGCCTGCATTCAATTCACTGCAGGGATATCCGGCCTTACTTCGAGTCAGAGCATCTCGGTGTCCATTCCACTTGAGGCCACAAACTCAGGGTCCCTCTCACATACCTGTAGCTGAGAGAAGCCTCCTCTTGAGGTGCTTGTGGAAAGTTGATATTCCTCTTGAGTCGAAGCCAGGGAGTAAGCTCTCATCTCGAGTTGATTTGGCGTCCACAGAGTCCTTTCGTGTTGCTCCAGTTACCTGAGAATCCCTCTAGACTTGAGACAGTGATCTTGGGTTTTCTCTGGAGTGTCATCAAGGAAATCAAGGCTCCTTTCACGTTTGATGTGGAACACGGAATTGTTCTGGATGCAGTGCAGGGGAATCGGGCCTCATGTCGCGGCGAGGGGGAAGTCTCATGGTTTTTCTCGAGTTGCGGCCGGAACCTGGTGTATATTCTCGAGTTACGACGGGGAGGTCCCTTCCATACACGTGTTTGTTCAGCGACGTAAGGACTCCTGCCTAGGTGCGTGGGACACCTCGGGATTTTCCTCGAGTCTTGGCATGGCAATTGGGACGCGTCTCCACGTGAGGCGGGAGACCCAGGGTCCCTTTCCATGTGCCACAGTGATCCTGGGACTCCTATCCATTTTCAAGAGGAGTCAGGCATCGTCTCCTTTGGAAGCATTGATCTCCGCAGACCTCTCGAATTTTCCAAGAATGTGAGGCCTCCGATCGCGTTGAGGCGGAGGACTAGGTCTTTATCTGTGGTCTCCACAGGGGATTCAGACATCCCTTCGTCTTGGGAGATTCAAGACGAGCCTGCATTCAATTCACTGCAGGGATATCCGGCCTTACTTGGAGTCAGAGCATCTCGGTGTCCATTCCACTTGAGGCCAAAAACTCAGGGTCCCTCTCACATACCTGTAGCTGAGAGAAGCCTCCTGTTGAGGTGCTTTTGGAAAGTTGGTATTCCTGTTGAGTCGAAGCCAGGGACTAAGCTCTCATCTCGAGTTGATTTTGGGTCCACAGAGCCCTTTCGTGTTGCTCCAGTGACCTCAGGATCCCTCTAGACTTGAGACAGTGATCTTGGGTTTTCTCTGGAGTGCCGTCAAGGAAATCAAGGCTCCTTTCACGTTTGATGTGGAACACGGAATTGCTCTGCAGGCAGTGCAGGGGAATCGGACCTCATCTCGCGGCGAGGGGGAAGTCTCATGGTTTATCTCGAGTTGCGGCCGGAACCTTGGGTATATTCTCGAGTTACGACGGGGAGGGCCCTTCCTTACACGTGTTTGTTCAGCGACGTCAGGACTCCTGCATAGGTGCGAGGGACACCTCGGGATTCTCCTCGAGTCTTGGCATGGCAATTGGGATGCGTCTCCACGTGAGGCGGGAGACCCAGGGTCCCTTTCCACGTGCCACAGGGATCCTGGGACTCCTATCCATTTTCAAGAGGAGTCAGGCATCGTCTCCTTTGGAAGCATTGATCTCCGCAGACCTCTCGAGTTTTCAAAGGATGTGAGGCCTCCGGTCGCGATGAGGCGGAGGACTAGGTCTTTCTCTGTGGACTCCACAGGGGATTCAGACATCCCTTCGTCTTGGGAGATGCAAGATGAGCCTGCATTCAATTCACTCCAGGGATATCTGGTCTTACTTCGAGTCACAGCATCTCGGTGTCCATTCCACTTGAGGCCACAAACTCAGGGTCCCTCTCACATACCTGTAGCTGAGAGAAGCCTCCTCTTGAGGTGCTTGTGGAAACTTGGTATTCCTCTTGAGTAGAAGCCAGGGACTAAGCTCTCATCTCGAGTTGATTTGGGGTCCACGGAGCCCTTTCGTGTTGCTCCAGTGACCTCAGGATCCCTCTAGACTTGAGACAGTGATCTTGGGTTTTCTGTGGAGTGCCAGCAAGAAATCAAGGCTCCTTTCATATTTGATGTGGAACACGGAATTTCTGTGCACGCAGTGCAGGGGAATTGGGCCTCATCTCGCGGCAAGGGGGAAGTCTCATGGTTTTTCTCGAGTTGCGGCCGGAACCTGGGGTATATTCTCGAGTTACGACGGGGAGGGCCCTTCCAGACACGTGTTTGTTCAGCGATGTCAGGACTCCTGGCTAGGTGCGAGGGACACCTCGGGATTCTCCTCGAGCCTTGGCATGGCAATTGGGACGCGTCTCCACGTGAGGCGGGAGACCCAGGGTCCCTTTCCACGTGCCACAGGGATCCTGGGACTCCTATCCATTTTCAAGAGGAGTCAGGCATCGTCTCCTTTGGAAGCATTGATCTCCGTGGACGTCTCGAGTTTTCAAAGGATGTGAGGCCTCCAGACGTGAAGAGGTGGAGAACTAGGTCTTCTCTGTGGTCTCCACAGGTGATTCAAACATCCCTTCATCTTGGGAGATGGAAGACGAGCCTGCATTCAATTCACTGCAGGGATATCCGGCCTTACGTAGAGTCAGAGCATCTCGGTGTCCATTCCACTTGAGGCCACAAACTCAGGGTCCCTCTCACATACCTGTAGCTGAGAGAAGCCTCCTCTTGAGGTGCTTGTGGAAAGTTGGTATTCCTCTTGAGTCGAAGCCAGGGACTAAGCTCTCATCTCGAGTTGATTTGGGGTCCACGGAGCCCTTTCGTGTTGCTCCAGTGACCTCAGGATCCCTCTAGACTTGAGACAGTGATCTTGGGTTTTCTCTGGAGTGCCATCAAGGAAATCAAGGCTCCTTTCACGTTTGATGTGGAACATGGAATTGCTCTGCACGCAGTGCAGGGGAATCGGGCCTCATCTCACGGCGAGGGGGAAGTCTAATGGTTTTTCTCGAGTTGCGGCCGGAACCTGGGGTATATTCTCGAGTTACGACGGGGGGGGCCCTTCCTGACACGTGTTTGTTCATCGACGTCAGGACTCCTGCCTAGGTGCGAGGGACACCTCGGGATTCTCTTCGAGTCTTGGCATGGCAATTGAGACGCGTCTCCACGTGAGGCGTGAGACCCAGGGTCCCTTTCGACGTGCCACAGGGAATCTGGGGCTCCTATCCATTTTCAAGAGGAGTCAGGCATCGTCTCCTTTGGAAGCTTTGATCTCCGCGGACCTCTCGAGTTTTCAAAGGATGTGAGGCCTCCGGTCGCAATGAGGCGGAGGACTAGATTTTTCTCTATGGTCTCCACAGGGGCTTCAGACATCCCTTCGTCTTGGGAGATGCAAGACGAGCCAGCATTCAATTCACTGCAGGGATATCCGGCCTTACTTCGAGTCAGAGCATCTCGGTGTCCATTCCACTTGAGGCCACAAACTCAGGGTCCCTCTCACATACCTGTAGCTGAGAGAAGCTTCCTCTTGAGGTGCTTGTGGAAACTTGGTATTCCTCTTGAGTCGAAGCCAGGGACTAAGCTCTCATCTCGAGTTGATTTGGGGTCCACGGAGCCCTTTCGTGTTGCTCCAGTGACCTCAGGATCCCTCTAGACTTGAGACAGTGATCTTGGGTTTTCTCTGGAGTGCCATCAAGGAAATCAAGGCTCCTTTCACGTTTGATGTGGAACACGGAATTGCTCTGCACGCAGTGCAGGGGAATCGGGCCTCATCTCGCGGCGAGGGGGAAGTCTCATGGTTTTTCTCGACTTGCGGCCGGATCCTGGGGTATATTCTCGAGTTACGACGGGGAGGGCCCTTCCAGACACGTGTTTGTTCAGCGACGTCAGGACTCCTGCCTAGGTGCGAGGGACACCTCGGGATTCTCCTCGAGTCTTTGCATGGCAATTGGGACGCGTCTCCACGTGAGGCGGGAGACCCAGGGTCCCTTTCCACGTGCCACAGGGATCCTGGGACTCCTATCCATTTTCAAGAGGAGTCAGGCATCGTCTCCTTTGGAAGCATTGATCTCCGCGGACTTCTCGAGTTTTCAAAGGATGTGAGGCCTCCGTTCGCGTTGAGGCGGAGGACTAGGTCTTTCTCTGTGGTCTCCACAGGGTATTCAGACAACCCTTCGTCTTGGGAGATGCAAGATGAGCCTGCATTCAATTCACTCCAGGGATATCTGGTCTTACTTCGAGTCACAGCATCTCGGTGACCATTCCACTTGAGGCCACAAACTCAGGGTCCCTCTCACATACCTGTAGCTGAGAGAAGCCTCCTCTTGAGGTGCTTGTGGAAACTTGGTATTCCTCTTGAGTCGAAGCCAGGGACTAAGCTCTCATCTCGAGTTGATTTGGGGTCCACGGAGCCCTTTCGTGTTGCTCCAGTGACCTCAGGATCCCTCTAGACTTGAGACAGTGATCTTGGGTTTTCTGTGGAGTGCCAGCAAGGAAATCAAGGCTCCATTCACATTTGATGTGGAACACGGAATTGCTCTGCACGCAGTGCAGGGGAGTTGGGCCTCATCTCGCGGCAAGGGGGAAGTCTCATGGTTTATCTCGAGTTGCGGCCGGAACCTGGGGTATATTCTCGAGTTACAAAGGGGAGGGCCCTTCCAGACACGTGTTTGTTCAGCGATGTCAGGACTCCTGGCTAGGTGCGAGGGACACCTCGGGATTCTCCTCGAGCCTTGGCATGGCAATTGGGACGCGTCTCCACGTGAGGCGGGAGACCCAGGGTCCCTTTCCACGTGCCACAGGGATCCTGGGACTCCTATCCATTTTCAAGAGGAGTCAGGCATCGTCTCCTTTGGAAGCATTGATCTCCGTGGACGTCTCGAGTTTTCAAAGGATGTGAGGCCTCCAGTCGTGAAGAGGTGGAGAACTAGGTCTTCTCTGTGGTCTCCACAGGTGATTCAGACATCCCTTCATCTTGGGAGATGGAAGACGAGCCTGCATTCAATTCACTGCAGGGATATCCGGCCTTACGTAGAGTCAGAGCATCTCGGTGTCCATTCCACTTGAGGCCACAAACTCAGGGTCCCTCTCACATACCTGTAGCTGAGAGAAGCCTCCTCTTGAGGTGCTTGTGGAAAGTTGGTATTCCTCTTGAGTCGAAGCCAGGGAATAAGCTCTCATCTCGTGTTGATTTGGGGTCCACGGAGCCCTTTCCTGTTGCTACAGTGACCTCAGGATCCCTCTAGACTTGAGACAGTGATCTTGGGTTTTCTCTGGAGTGCCATCAAGGAAATCAAGGCTCCTTTCACGTTTGATGTGGAACATGGAATTGCTCTGCACGCAGTGCAGGGGAATCGGGCCTCATCTCGCGGCGAGGGGGAAGTCTAATGGTTTTTCTCGAGTTGCGGCCGGAACCTGGGGTATATTCTCGAGTTACGACGGGGAGGGCCCTTCCTGACACGTGTTTGTTCATCGACGTCAGGACTCCTGCCTAGGTGCGAGGGACACCTCGGGATTCTCTTCGAGTCTTGGCATGGCAATTGAGACGCGTCTCCACGTGAGGCGTGAGACCCAGGGTCCCTTTCGACGTGCCACAGGGAATCTGGGGCTCCTATCCATTTTCAAGAGGAGTCAGGCATCGTCTCCTTTGGAAGCATTGATCTCCGCGGACCTCTCGAGTTTTCAAAGGATGTGAGGCCTCCGGTCGCAATGAGGCGGAGGACTAGATTTTTCTCTATGGTCTCCACAGGGGCTTCAGACATCCCTTCGTCTTGGGAGATGCAAGACGAGCCGGCATTCAATTCACTGCAGGGATATCCGGCCTTACTTCGAGTCAGAGCATCTCGGTGTCCATTCCACTTGAGGCCACAAACTAAGGGTCCCTCTCACATACCTGTAGCTGAGAGAAGCCTCCTCTTGAGGTGCTTGTGGAAAGTTGGTATTCCTCTTGAGTCGAAGCCAGGGACTAAGCTCTCATCTCGAGTTGATTTGGGGTCCACGGAGCCCTTTCGTGTTGCTCCAGTGACCTCAGGATCCCTCTAGACTTGAGTCAGTGACCTTGGGTTTTCTCTGGAGTGCCATCAAGGAAATCAAGGCTCCTTTCACGTTTGATGTGAAACACGGAAATGCTCTGCAGGCAGTGCAGGGGAATCGGACCTCATCTCGCGGCGAGGGGGAAGTCTCATGGTTTATCTCGAGTTGCGGCCGGAACCTGGGGTATATTCTCGAGTTACGACGGGGAGGGCCCTTCCTTACACGTGTTTGTTCAGCGACGTCAGGACTCCTGCATAGGTGCGAGGGACACCTCGGGATTCTCCTCGAGTCTTGGCATGGCAATTGGGACGCGTCTCCACGTGAGGCGGGAGACCCAGGGTCCCTTTCCACGTGCCACAGGGATCCTGGGACTCCTATCCATTTTCAAGAGGAGTCAGGCATTGTCTCCTTTGGAAGCATTGATCTCCGCGGACTTCTCGAGTTTTCAAAGGATGTGAGGCCTCCGTTCGCGTTGAGGCGGAGGACTAGGTCTTTCTCTGTGGTCTCCACAGGGTATTCAGACCACCCTTCGTCTTGGGAGATGCAAGACGAGCCTGCATTCAATTCACTGCAGGTATATCCGGCCTTACTTCGAGTCAGAGCATCTCGGTGTCCATTCCACTTGAGGCCACAAACTCAGGGTCCCTCTCACATACCTGTAGCTCAGAGAAGCCTCCTCTTGAGGTGCTTTTGGAAAGTTGGTATTCCTCTTGAGTCGAAGCCAGGGACTAAGCTCTCATCTCGAGTTGATTTGGGGTCCATGGAGCCCTTTCGTGTTGCTCCAGTGACCTCAGGATCCCTCTAGACTTGAGACAGTGATCTTGGGTTTTCTCTGGAGTGCCATCAAGGAAATCAAGGCTCCTTTCACGTTTGATGTGGAACACGGAATTGCTCTGCACGCAGTGCAGGGGAATCGGGCCTCATCTCGCGGCGAGGGGGAAGTCTCATGGTTTTTCTCGAGTTGCGGCCGGAACCTGGGGTGTATTCTCGAGTTACGACGGGGAGGGTCCTTCCAGACACGTGTTTGTTCAGCGACGTAAGGACTCCAGCCTAGGTGCGAGGGACACCTCGGGATTCTCCTCGAGTCTTGGCATGGCAATTGGGACGCGTCTCCACGTGAGGCGGGAGATGCAGGGTCCCTTTCCACGTGCCACAGGGATCCTTGGACTCCTATCCATTTTCAAGAGGAGTCAGGCATCGTCTCCTTTGGAAGCATTGATCTCCGCAGACCTCTCGAGTTTTCAAAGGATGTGAGGCCTCCGGTCGCGTTGAGGCGGAGGACTAGGTCTTTCTCTGTGGTCTCCACAGGGGATTCAGACAACCCTTCGTCTTGGGAGATGCAAGACGAGCCTGCATTCAATTCACTGCAGGGATATCTGGCCTTACTTCGAGTCAGAGCATCTCGGTGTCCATTCGACTTGAGGCCACAAACTCAGGGTCCCACTCACATACCTGTAGCTGAGAGAAGCCTCCTCTTGAGGTGCTTGTGGAAACTTGGTATTCCTCTTGAGTCGAAGGCAGGGACTAAGCTCTCATCTCGAGTTGATTTGGGGTCCACGGAGCCCTTTCGTGTTGCTCCAGTGACCTCAGGATCCCTCTAGACTTGAGACAGTGACCTTGGGTTTTCTCTGGAGTGCCATCAAGGAAATCAAGGCTCCTTTCAAGTTTGATGTGGAACACGGAATTGCTCTGCACGCAGTGCAGGGGAATCGGACCTCATCTCGCGGCGAGGGGGAAGTCTCATGGTTTATCTCGAGTTGCGGCCGGAACCTGGGGTATATTCTCGAGTTACGACGGGGAGGGCCCTTCCTTACACGTGTTTGTTCAGCGACATCAGGACTCCTGCATAGGTGCGAGGGACACCTCGGGATTCTCCTCGAGTCTTGGCATGGCAATTGGGACGCGTCTCCACGTGAGGCGGGAGACCCAGGGTCCCTTTCCACGTGCCACAGGGATCCTGGGACTCCTATCCATTTTCAAGAGGAGTCAGGCATCGTCTCCTTTGGAAGCATTGATCTCCGCGGACCTCTCGAGTTTTCAAAGGATGTGAGTCCTCCGGTCGCGATGAGGCGGAAGACTAGGTCTTTCTCTGTGGACTTCACAGGGGATTCAGACATCCCTTCGTCTTGGGAGATGCAAGATGAGCCTGCATTCAATTCACTCCAGGGATATCTGGTCTTACTTCGAGTCACAGCATCTCGGTGTCCATTCCACTTGAGGCCACAAACTCAGGGTCCCTCTCACATACCTGTAGCTGAGAGAAGCCTCCTCTTGAGGTGCTTGTTGAAACTTGGTATTCCTCTTGAGTAGAAGCCAGGGACTAAGCTCTCATCTCGAGTTGATTTGGGGTCCACGGAGCCCTTTCGTGTTGCTCCAGTGACCTCAGGATCCCTCTAGACTTGAGACAGTGATCTTGGGTTTTCTGTGGAGTGCCAGCAAGAAATCAAGGCTCCTTTCACATTTGATGTGGAACTCGGAATTGCTGTGCACGCAGTGCAGGGGAATTGGGCCTCATCTCGCGGCAAGGGGGAAGTCTCATGGTTTTTCTCGAGTTGCGGCCGGAACCTGGGGTATATTCTCGAGTTACGACGGGGAGGGCCCTTCCAGACACGTGTTTTTTCAGCGATGTCAGGACTCCTGGCTAGGTGCGAGGGACACCTCGGGATTCTCCTCGAGCCTTGGCATGGCAATTGGGACGCGTCTCCACGTGAGGCGGGAGACCCAGGGTCCCTTTCCACGTGCCACAGGGATCCTGGGACTCCTATCCATTTTCAAGAGGAGTCAGGCATCGTCTCCTTTGGAAGCATTGATCTCCGTGGACGTCTCGAGTTTTCAAAGGATGTGAGGCCTCCAGACGTGAAGAGGTGGAGAACTAGGTCTTCTCTGTGGTCTCCACAGGTGATTCAGACATCCCTTCATCTTGGGAGATGGAAGACGAGCCTGCATTCAATTCACTGCAGGGATATCCGGCCTTACGTAGAGTCAGAGCATCTCGGTGTCCATTCCACTTGAGGCCACAAACTCAGGGTCCCTCTCACATACCTGTAGCTGAGAGAAGCCTCCTCTTGAGGTACTTGTGGAAAGTTGGTATTCCTCTTGAGTCGAAGCCAGGGACTAAGCTCTCATCTCGAGTTGATTTGGGGTCCACGGAGCCCTTTCCTGTTGATACAGTGACCTCAGGATCCCTCTAGACTTGAGACAGTGATCTTGGGTTTTCTCTGGAGTGCCATCAAGGAAATCAAGGCTCCTTTCACGTTTGATGTGGAACATGGAATTGCTCTGCACGCAGTGCAGGGGAATCGGGCCTCATTTCACGGCGAGGGGGAAGTCTAATGGTTTTTCTCGAGTTGCGGCCGGAACCTGGGGTATATTCTCGAGTTACGACGGGGAGGGCCCTTCCTGACACGTGTTTGTTCATCGACGTCAGGACTCCTGCCTAGGTGCGAGGGACACCTCGGGATTCTCTTCGAGTCTTGGCATGGCAATTGAGACGCGTCTCCACGTGAGGCGTGAGACCCAGGGTCCCTTTCGACGTGCCACAGGGAATCTGGGGCTCCTATCCATTTTCAAGAGGAGTCAGGCATCGTCTCCTTTGGAAGCATTGATCTCCGCGGACCTCTCGAGTTTTCAAAGGATGTGAGGCCTCCGGTCGCAATGAGGCGGAGGACTAGATTTTTCTCTATGGTCTCCACAGGGGCTTCAGACATCCCTTCGTCTTGGGAGATGCAAGACGAGCCAGCATTCAATTCACTGCAGGGATATCCGGCCTTACTTCGAGTCAGAGCATCTCGGTGTCCATTCCACTTGAGGCCACAAACTCAGGGTCCCTCTCACATACCTGTAGCTGAGAGAAGCTTCCTCTTGAGGTGCTTGTGGAAACTTGGTATTCCTCTTGAGTCGAAGCCAGGGACTAAGCTCTCATCTCGAGTTGATTTGGGGTCCACGGAGCCCTTTCGTGTTGCTCCAGTGACCTCAGGATCCCTCTAGACTTGAGACAGTGATCTTGGGTTTTCTCTGGAGTGCCATCAAGGAAATCAAGGCTCCTTTCACGTTTGATGTGGAACACGGAATTGCTCTGCACGCAGTGCAGGGGAATCGGGCCTCATCTCGCAGCGAGGGGGAAGTCTCATGGTTTTTCTCGAGTTGCGGCCGGAACCTGGGGTATATTCTCGAGTTACGACGGGGAGGGCCCTTCCAGACACGTGTTTGTTCAGCGACGTCAGGACTCCTGCCTAGGTGCGAGGGACACCTCGGGATTCTCCTCGAGTCTTTGCATGGCAATTGGGACGCGTCTCCACGTGAGGCGGGAGACCCAGGGTCCCTTTCCACGTGCCACAGGGATCCTGGGACTCCTATCCATTTTCAAGAGGAGTCAGGCATCGTCTCCTTTGGAAGCATTGATCTCCGCGGAATTCTCGAGTTTTCAAAGGATGTGAGGCCTCCGTTCGCGTTGAGGCGGAGGACTAGGTCTTTCTCTGTGGTCTCCACAGGGGATTCAGACAACCCTTCGCCTTGGGAGATGCAAGATGAGCCTGCATTCAATTCACTCCAGGGATATCTGGTCTTACTTCGAGTCACAGCATCTCGGTGACCATTCCACTTGAGGCCACAAACTCAGGGTCCCTCTCACATACCTGTAGCTGAGAGAAGCCTCCTCTTGAGGTGCTTGTGGAAACTTGGTATTCCTCTTGAGTCGAAGCCAGGGACTAAGCTCTCATCTCGAGTTGATTTGGGGTCCAGGGAGCCCTTTCGTGTTGCTCCAGTGACCTCAGGATCCCTCTAGACTTGAGACAGTGATCTTGGGTTTTCTGTGGAGTGCCAGCAAGAAAATCAAGGCTCCATTCACATTTGATGTGGAACACGGAATTGCTCTGCACGCAGTGCAGGGGAATTGGGCCTCATCTCGCGGCAAGGGGGAAGTCTCATGGTTTTTCTCGAGTTGCGGCCGGAACCTGGGGTATATTCTCGAGTTACGACGGGGAGGGCCCTTCCAGACACGTGTTTGTTCAGCGATGTCAGGACTCCTGGCTAGGTGCGAGGGACACCTCGGGATTCTCCTCGAGCCTTGGCATGGCAATTGGGACGCGTCTCCACGTGAGGCGGGAGACCCAGGGTCCCTTTCCACGTGCCACAGTGATCCTGGGACTCCTATCCATTTTCAAGAGGAGTCAGGCATCGTCTCCTTTGGAAGCATTGATCTCCGTGGACTTCTCGAGTTTTCAAAGGATGTGAGGCCTCCAGTCGAGAAGAGGTGGAGAACTAGGTCTTCTCTGTGGTCTCCACAGGTGATTCAGACATCCCTTCATCTTGGGAGATGGAAGACGAGCCTGCATTCAATTCACTGCCAGGATATCCGGCCTTACGTAGAGTCAGAGCATCTCGGTGTCCATTCCACTTGAGGCCACAAACTCAGGGTCCCTCTCACATACCTGTAGCTGAGAGAAGCCTCCTCTTGAGGTGCTTGTGGAAAGTTGGTATTCCTCTTGAGTCGAAGCCAGGGACTAAGCTCTCATCTCGAGTTGATTTGGCGTCCACGGAGCCCTTTTCTGTTGCTACAGTGACCTCAGGATCCCTCTAGACTTGAGACAGTGATCTTGGGTTTTCTCTGGAGTGCCATCAAGGAAATCAAGGCTCCTTTCACGTTTGATGTGGAACATGGAATTGCTCTGCACGCAGTGCAGGGGAATCGGGCCTCATCTCACGGCGAGGGGGAAGTCTAATGGTTTTTCTCGAGTTGCGGCCGGAACCTGGGGTATATTCTCGAGTTACGACGGGGAGGGCCCTTCCTGACACGTGTTTGTTCATCGACGTCAGGACTCCTGCCTAGGTGCGAGGGACACCTCGGGATTCTCTTCGAGTCTTGGCATGGCAATTGAGACGCGTCTCCACGTGAGGCGTGAGACCCAGGGTCCCTTTCGACGTGCCACAGGGAATCTGGGGCTCCTATCCATTTTCAAGAGGAGTCAGGCATCGTCTCCTTTGGAAGCATTGATCTCCGCGGACCTCTCGAGTTTTCAAAGGATGTGAGGCCTCCGGTCGCAATGAGGCGGAGGACTAGATTTTTCTGTATGGTCTCCACAGGGGCTTCAGACATCCCTTCGTCTTGGGAGATGCAAGACGAGCCGGCATTCAATTCACTGCAGGGATATCCGGCCTTACTTCGAGTCAGAGCATCTCGGTGTCCATTCCACTTGAGGCCACAAACTCAGGGTCCCTCTCACATACCTGTAGCTGAGAGAAGCTTCCTCTTGAGGTGCTTGTGGAAACTTGGTATTCCTCTTGAGTCGAAGCCAGGGACTAAGCTCTCATCTCGAGTTGATTTGGGGTCCACGGAGCCCTTTCGTGTTGCTCCAGTGACCTCAGGATCCCTCTAGACTTGAGACAGTGATCTTGGGTTTTCTCTGGAGTGCCATCAAGGAAATCAAGGCTCCTTTCACGTTTGATGTGGAACACGGAATTGCTCTGCACGCAGTGCAGGGGAATCGGGCCTCATCTCGCAGCGAGGGGGAAGTCTCATGGTTTTTCTCGAGTTGCGGCCGGAACCTGGGGTATATTCTCGAGTTACGACTGGGAGGGCCCTTCCAGACACGTGTTTGTTCAGCGACGTAAGGACTCCTGCCTAGGTGCGAGGGACACCTCGGGATTCTCCTCGAGTCTTGGCATGGCAATTGGGACGCGTCTCCACGTGAGGCGGGAGACCCAGGGTCCCTTTCCACGTGCCACAGGGATCCTGGGACTCCTATCCATTTTCAAGAGGAGTCAGGCATTGTCTCCTTTGGAAGCATTGATCTCCGCGGACTTCTCGAGTTTTCAAAGGATGTGAGGCCTCCGTTCGCGTTGAGGCGGAGGACTAGGTCTTTCTCTGTGGTCTCCACAGGGTATTCAGACAACCCTTCGTCTTGGGAGATGCAAGACGAGCCTGCATTCAATTCACTGCAGGTATATCCGGCCTTACTTCGAGTCAGAGCATCTCTGTGTCCATTCCACTTGAGGCCACAAACTCAGGGTCCCTCTCACATACCTGTAGCTGAGAGAAGCCTCCTCTTGAGGTGCTTTTGGAAAGTTGGTATTCCTCTTGAGTCGAAGCCAGGGACTAAGCTCTCATCTCGAGTTGATTTGGGGTCCATGGAGCCCTTTCGTGTTGCTCCAGTGACCTCAGGATCCCTCTAGACTTGAGACAGTGATCTTGGGTTTTCTCTGGAGTGCCATCAAGGAAATCAAGGCTCCTTTCACGTTTGATGTGGAACACGGAATTGCTCTGCACGCAGTGCAGGGGAATCGGGCCTCATCTCGCGGCGAGGGGGAAGTCTCATGGTTTTTCTCGAGTTGCGGCCGGAACCTGGGGTGTATTCTCGAGTTACGACGGGGAGGGTCCTTCCAGACACGTGTTTGTTCAGCGACGTAAGGACTCCAGCCTAGGTGCGAGGGACACCTCGGGATTCTCCTCGAGTCTTGGCATGGCAATTGGGACGCGTCTCCACGTGAGGCGGGAGACGCAGGGTCCCTTTCCACGTGCCACAGGGATCCTTGGACTCCTATCCATTTTCAAGAGGAGTCAGGCATCGTCTCCTTTGGAAGCATTGATCTCCGCAGACCTCTCGAGTTTTCAAAGGATGTGAGGCCTCCGGTCGCGTTGAGGCGGAGGACTAGGTCTTTCTCTGTGGTCTCCACAGGGGATTCAGACAACCCTTCGTCTTGGGAGATGCAAGACGAGCCTGCATTCAATTCACTGCAGGGATATCTGGCCTTACTTCGAGTCAGAGCATCTCGGTGTCCATTCGACTTGAGGCCACAAACTCAGGGTCCCACTCACATACCTGTAGCTGAGAGAAGCCTCCTCTTGAGGTGCTTGTGGAAACTTGGTATTCCTCTTGAGTCGAAGGCAGGGACTAAGCTCTCATCTCGAGTTGATTTGGGGTCCACGGAGCCCTTTCGTGTTGCTCCAGTGACCTCAGGATCCCTCTAGACTTGAGACAGTGACCTTGGGTTTTCTCTGGAGTGCCATCAAGGAAATCAAGGCTCCTTTCACGTTTGATGTGGAACACGGAATTGCTCTGCACGCAGTGCAGGGGAATCGGACCTCATCTCGCGGCGAGGGGGAAGTCTCATGGTTTATCTCGAGTTGCGGCCGGAACCTGGGGTATATTCTCGAGTTACGACGGGGAGGGCCCTTCCTTACACGTGTTTGTTCAGCGACGTCAGGACTCCTGCATAGGTGCGAGGGACACCTCGGGATTCTCCTCGAGTCTTGGCATGGCAATTGGGACGCGTCTCCACGTGAGGCGGGAGACCCAGGGTCCCTTTCCACGTGCCACAGGGATCCTGGGACTCCTATCCATTTTCAAGAGGAGTCAGGCATCGTCTCCTTTGGAAGCATTGATCTCCGCGGACCTCTCGAGTTTTCAAAGGATGTGAGGCCTCCGGTCGCGATGAGGCGGAGAACTCGGTCTTTCTCTGTGGACTCCACAGGGGATTCAGACATCCCTTCGTCTTGGGAGATGCAAGACGAGCCTGCATTCAATTCACTCCAGGGATATCTGGTCTTACTTCGAGTCACAGCATCTCGGTGTCCATTCCACTTGAGGCCACAAACTCAGGGTCCCTCTCACATACCTGTAGCTGAGAGAAGCCTCCTCTTGAGGTGCTTGTGGAAAGTTGGTATTCCTCTTGAGTCGAAGCCAGGGACTAAGCTCTCATCTCGAGTTGATTTGGGGTCCACGGAGCCCTTTCGTGTTGCTCCAGTGACCTCAGGATCCCTCTAGACTTGAGACAGTGATCTTGGGTTTTCTGTGGAGTGCCAGCAAGGAAATCAAGGCTCCTTTCACATTTGATGTGGAACACGGAATTGCTGTGCACGCAGTGCAGGGGAATCGGGCCTCATCTCGCGGCGAGGGGGAAGTCTCATGGTTTTTCTCGAGTTGCGGCCGGAACCTGGGGTATATTCTCGAGTTACGATGGGGAGGGCCCTTCCAGACACGTGTTTGTTCAGCGATGTCAGGACTCCTGGCTAGGTGCGAGGGACACCTCGGGATTCTCCTCGAGCCTTGGCATGGCAATTGGGACGCGTCTCCACGTGAGGCGGGAGACCCAGGGTCCCTTTCCACGTGCCACAGGGATCCTGGGACTCCTATCCATTTTCAAGAGGAGTCAGGCATCGTCTCCTTTGGAAGCATTGATCTCCGTGGACGTCTCGAGTTTTCAAAGGATGTGAGGCCTCCAGACGTGAAGAGGTGGAGAACTAGGTCTTCTCTGTGGTCTCCACAGGTGATTCAGACATCCCTTCATCTTGGGAGATGGAAGACGAGCCTGCATTCAATTCACTGCAGGGATATCCGGCCTTACGTTGAGTCAGAGCATCTCGGTGTCCATTCCACTTGAGGCCACAAACTCAGGGTCCCTCTCACATACCTGTAGCTGAGAGAAGCCTCCTCTTGAGGTGCTTGTGGAAAGTTGGTATTCCTCTTGAGTCGAAGCCAGGGACTAAGCTCTCATCTCGAGTTGATTTGGGTCCACAGAGCCCTTTCGTGTTGCTCCAGTGACCTCAGGATCCCTCTAGACTTGAGACAGTGATCTTGGGTTTTCTCTGGAGTGCCATCAAGGAAATCAAGGCTCCTTTCACGTTTGATGTGGAACATGGAATTGCTCTGCATGCAGTGCAGGGGAATCGGGCCTCATCTCGCGGTGAGCGGAAAGTCTAATGGTTTTTCTCGAGTTGCGGCCGGAACCTGGGGTATATTCTCGAGTTACGACGGGGAGGGCCCTTCCTGACACTTGTTTGTTCATCGACGTCAGGACTCCTGCCTAGGTGCGAGGGACACCTCGGGATTCTCTTCGAGTCTTGGCATGGCAATTGAGACGCGTCTCCACGTGAGGCGTGAGACCCAGGGTCCCTTTCGACGTGCCACAGGGAATCTTGGGCTCCTATCCATTTTCAAGAGGAGTCAGGAATCGTCTCCTTTGGAAGCATTAATCTCCGCGGACCTCTCGAGTTTTCAAAGGATGTGAGGCCTCCAGTCGCAATGAGGCGGAGGACTAGATTTTTCTCTATGGTCTCCACAGGGGCTTCAGACATCCCTTCGTCTTGGGAGATGCAAGACGAGCCGGCATTCAATTCACTGCAGGGATATCCGGCCTTACTTCGAGTCAGAGCATCTCGGTGTCCATTCCACTTGAGGCCACAAACTCAGGGTCCCTCTCACATAACTGTAGCTGAGAGAAGCTTCCTCTTGAGGTGCTTGTGGACACTTGGTATTCCTCTTGAGTCGAAGCCAGGGACTAAGCTCTCATCTCGAGTTGATTTGGGGTCCACGGAGCCCTTTCGTGTTGCTCCAGTGACCTCAGGATCCCTCTAGACTTGAGACAGTGATCTTGGGTTTTCTCTGGAGTGCCATTAAGGAAATCAAGGCTCCTTTCACGTTTGATGTGTCACACGGAATTGCTCTGCACGCAGTGCAGGGGAATCGGGCCTCATCTCGCAGCGAGGGGGAAGTCTCATGGTTTTTCTCGAGTTGCGGCCGGAACCTGGGGTATATTCTCGAGTTACGACGGGGAGGGCCCTTCCAGACACGTGTTTGTTCAGCGACGTCAGGACTCCTGCCTAGGTGCGAGGGACACCTCGGGATTCTCCTCGAGTCTTGGCATGGCAATTGGGACGCGTCTCCACGTGAGGCGGGAGACCCAGGGTCCCTTTCCACGTGCCACAGGGATCCTGGGACTCCTATCCATTTTCA
Organism: Dama dama; assembly: GCF_033118175.1. Taxonomy (NCBI): domain Eukaryota; kingdom Metazoa; phylum Chordata; class Mammalia; order Artiodactyla; family Cervidae; genus Dama; species Dama dama. Next base: position 1,909,718 of record NW_026870890.1, on the reverse strand, counting down.
AGAGGAGTCAGGCATCGTCTCCTTTGGAAGCATTGATCTCCGCGGACTTCTCGAGTTTTCAAAGGATGTGAGGCCTCCGTTCGCGTTGAGGCGGAGGACTAGGTCTTTATCTGTGGTCTCCACAGGGTATTCAGACAACCCTTCGTCTTGGGAGATGCAAGACGATCCTGCATTCAATTCACTGCAGGTATATCCGGCCTTACTTCGAGTCAGAGCATCTCGGTGTCCATTCCACTTGAGGCCACAAACTCAGGGTCCCTCTCACATACCTGTAGCTGAGAGAAGCCTCCTCTTGAGGTGCTTTTGGAAAGTTGGTATTCCTCTTGAGTCGAAGCCAGGGACTAAGCTCTCATCTCGAGTTGATTTGGGGTCCATGGAGCCCTTTCGTGTTGCTCCAGTGACCTCAGGATCCCTCTAGACTTGAGACAGTGATCTTGGGTTTTCTCTGGAGTGCCATCCAGGAAATCAAGGCTCCTTTCACGTTTGATGTGGAACACGGAATTGCTCTGCACGCAGTGCAGGGGAATCGGGCCTCATCTCGCGGCGAGGGGGAAGTCTCATGGTTTTTCTCGAGTTGCGGCCGGAACCTGGGGTGTATTCTCGAGTTACGACGGGGAGGGCCCTTCCAGACACGTGTTTGTTCAGCGACGTAAGGACTCCAGCCTAGGTGCGAGGGACACCTCGGGATTCTCCTCGAGTCTTGGCATGGCAATTGGGACGCGTCTCCACGTGAGGCGGGAGACGCAGGGTCCCTTTCCACGTGCCACAGGGATCCTTGGACTCCTATCCATTTTCAAGAGGAGTCAGGCATCGTCTCCTTTGGAAGCATTGATCTCCGCAGACCTCTCGAGTTTTCAAAGGATGTGAGGCCTCCGGTCGCGTTGAGGTTGAGGACTAGGTCTTTCTCTGTGGTCTCCACAGGGGATTCAGACAACCCTTCGTCTTGGGAGATGCAAGACGAGCCTGCATTCAATTCACTGCAGGGATATCTGGCCTTACTTCGAGTCAGAGCATCTCGGTGTCCATTCGACTTGAGGCCACAAACTCAGGGTCCCTCTCACATACCTGTAGCTGAGAGAAGCCTCCTCTTGAGGTGCTTGTGGAAACTTGGTATTCCTCTTGAGTCGAAGGCAGGGACTAAGCTCTCATCTCGAGTTGATTTGGGGTCCACGGAGCCCTTTCGTGTTGCTCCAGTGACCTCAGGATCCCTCTAGACTTGAGACAGTGACCTTGGGTTTTCTCTGGAGTGCCATCAAGGAAATCAAGGCTCCTTTCACGTTTGATGTGGAACACGGAATTGCTCTGCACGCAGTGCAGGGGAATCGGACCTCATCTCGCGGCGAGGGGGAAGTCTCATGGTTTATCTCGAGTTGCGGCCGGAACCTGGGGTATATTCTCGAGTTACGACGGGGAGGGCCCTTCCTTACACGTGTTTGTTCAGCGACGTCAGGACTCCTGCATAGGTGCGAGGGACACCTCGGGATTCTCCTCGAGTCTTGGCATGGCAATTGGGACGCGTCTCCACGTGAGGCGGGAGACCCAGGGTCCCTTTCCACGTGCCACAGGGATCCTGGGACTCCTATCCATTTTCAAGAGGAGTCAGGCATCGTCTCCTTTGGAAGCATTGATCTCCGCGGACCTCTCGAGTTTTCAAAGGATGTGAGGCCTCCGGTCGCGATGAGGCGGAAGACTAGGTCTTTCTCTGTGGACTCCACAGGGGATTCAGACATCCCTTCGTCTTGGGAGATGCAAGATGAGCCTGCATTCAATTCACTCCAGGGATATCTGGTCTTACTTCGAGTCACAGCATCTCGGTTTCCATTCCACTTGAGGTCACAAACTCAGGGTCCCTCTCACATACCTGTAGCTGAGAGAAGCCTCCTCTTGAGGTGCTTGTGGAAAATTGGTATTCCTCTTGAGTCGAAGCCAGGGACTAAGCTCTCATCTCGAGTTGATTTGGGGTCCACGGAGCCATTTCGTTTTGCTACATTGACCTCAGGATCCCTCTAGACTTGAGACACTGATCTTGGGTTTTCTCTGGAGTGCCATCAAGGAAATCAAGGCTCCTTTCATTTTTGATGTGGAATACGGAATTGTTCTGCACGCAGTGCAGGGGAATTGGGCCTCATCTCGCGGCGAGGGGGAAGTCTCATGGTTTTTCTCGAGTTGCGGCCGGAACATGTGGTATATTCTCGAGTTACGACGGGGAGGTCCCTTCCAGACACGTGTTTGTTCAGCGACGTCAGGACTCCTGCCTAGGTGCGAGGGACACCTCGGGATTCTCCTCGAGTCTGGCATGGCAATTGGGACGCGTCTCCACGTGAGGCGGGAGACCCAGGGTCCCTTTCCAAGTGCCACAGTGATCCTGGGACTCCGATCCATTTTCAAGAAGAGTCAGGCATCGTCTCCTTTAGAAGCATTGATCTCTGCAGACCTCTCGAGTTTTCAAAGGATGTGAGGCCTCCGGTCGCGATGAGGCGGAGGAGTAGGTCTTTCTCTGTGGTCTCCACAGGGGATTCAGACATCCCTTCGTCTTGGGAGATGCAAGACGAGCCTGCATTCAATTCACTGCAGGGATATCCGGCCTTACTTCGAGTCAGAGCATCTCGGTGTCCATTCCACTTGAGGCCACAAACTCAGGGTCCCTCTCACATACCTGTAGCTGAGAGAAGCCTCCTCTTGAGTTGCTTGTGGAAAGTTGGTATTCCACTTGTGTCGAAGCCAGGGACTAAGCTCTCATCTCGAGTTGATTTGCGGTCCATGGAGCCCTTTCATGTTGCTCCAGTGACCTCAGGATCCCTCTAGACTTGAGACAGTGATCTTGCGTTTTCTCTGGAGTGCCATCAAGGAAATCAAGGCTACTTTCACGTTTGATGTGGAAAATGGAATTGCTCTGCATGCAGTGCAGGGGAATCGGGCCTCAACTCGCGGCGAGGGGGAAATCTCATGGTTTTTCTCGAGTTGAGGCCCGAACCTGGGGTATATTCTCGAGTTACGACGGGGAGGGCCCTTCCAGACACGTGTTTGTTGAGCGACGTCAGGACTCCTGCCTAAGTGCGAGGGACACTTCGGGATTCTCCTCGAGTCTTGGGATGGCAATTGGGACGCGTCTCCACGTGAGGCGGGAGACCCAGTGTCCCTTTCCACGTGCCACAGGGATCCTGGGACTCCTATCCATTTTCAAGAGGAGTCAGGCATCGTCTCCTTTGGAAGCATTGATCTCCGCAGACCTCTCGAGTTTTCAAAGGATGTGAGGCCTCTGGTCGCGATGAGGCGGAGAACTCGGTCTTTCTCTGTGGTCTCCACAGGGGATTCAGACATCCCTTCTTCTTGGGAGATGCAAGACGAGCCTGCATTCAATTCACTGCAGGGATATCCGGCCTTACTTCGAGTCAGAGCATCTCGGTGTCCTTTCCACTTGAGGCCACAAACTCGGGGTCCCTGAAATATACCTGAAGCTGAGAGAAGCCTCCTCTTGAGATGCTTGTGGAAAGTTGGTATTCCTCTTGAGTCTAAGCCAGGGACTAAGCTCTCATCTCGAGTTGATTTGGGGTCCACGGAGCCATTTCATGTTGCTCCAGTGACCTCAGGATCCCTCTAGACTTGAGTCAGTGATCTTGGGTTTTCTCTGGAGTGCCATCAAGGAAATCAAGGCTCCTTTCATTTTTGATGTGGAATACGGAATTGCTCTGCACACAGGGCAGGGGAATCGGGCCTCATCTCGCGGCGAGGGGGACGTCTCATGGTTTTTCTCGAGTTGTGGCCGGAACCTGGGGTATATTCTCGAGTTACGACGGGGAGGGCCCTTCCAGACACGTGTTTGTTCAGCGAAGTCAGGACTCCTGCCTAGGTCCGAGGGACACCTCGGGATTCTCCTCGAGTCTTGGCATGGCAATTGGGACGCGTCTCCACGTGAGGCGGGAGACCCAGGGTCCCTTTCCACGTGCCACAGGGATGCTGGGACACCTATCCATTTTCAAGAGGAGTCAGGCATCGTCTCCTTCGGAAGTATTGATCTCCGCGGACCTCTCGAGTTTTCAAAGGATATGAGGCCTCCGGTTGCGTTGAGGTGGAGGACTAGGTCTTCTCTGTGGTCTCCACAGGGGATTCAGACAACCCTTCGTCTTGGGAGATGCAAGACGAGCCTGCATTCAATTCACTGCAGGGATATCCGGCCTTACTTCGAGTCAGAGCATCTCGGTGTCCATTCCACTTGAGGAAACAAACTCAGGGTCCCTCAAATATACCTGTAGTTGAGAGAAGCCTCCTCTTGAGGTGCTTGTAGAAAGTTGGTATTCCACTTGAGTTGAAGCCAGGGACTAAGCTCTCATCTCGAGTTGATTTGGGGTCCTTGGAGCCCTTTCGTGTTGCTCCCGTGACCTCAGGATCCCTCTAGACTTGAGACACTGATCTTGGGTTTTCTCTGGAGTGCCATCAAGGAAATCAAGGCTCCTTTCATTTTTGATATGGAATACGGAATTGCTCTGCACGCAGGGCAGGGGAATCGGGCCTCATCTCGCGGCGAGGGGGAAGTCTCATGGTTTTTCTCGAGTTGCGGCCGGAACCTGTGGTATATTCCCGAGTTACGACGGGGAGGTGACTTCCAGACACGTGTTTGTTCAGCGACGTCAGGACTCCTGCCTAGGTGCGAGGGACACCTCGGGATTCTCCTCGAGTCTGGCATCGCAATTGGGACGTGTCTCCACGTGAGGCGGGAGACCCAGGTTCCCTTTCCAAGTGCCACAATGATCCTGGGACTCCTATCCATTTTTAAGAAAAGTCAGGCATCGTCTCCTTTAGAAGCATTGATCTCTTCAGACTTCTCGAGTTTTCAAAGGATGTGAGGCCTCCGGTCGCGATGAGGCGGAGGAGTAGGTCTTTCTCTGTGGTCTCCACAGGGGATTCAGACATCCCTTCTTCTTGGGAGATGCAAGACGAGCCTGCATTCAATTCACTGCAGGGATATCCGGCCTTACTTCGAGTCAGAGCATCTCGGTGTCCTTTCCACTTGAGGCCACAAACTCGGGGTCCCTCAAATATACCTGTAGCTGAGAGAAGCCTCCTCTTGAGGTGCTTGTGGAAAGTTGCTATTCCTCTTGAGTCTAAGCCAGGGACTAAGCTCTCATCTCGAGTTGATTTGGGGTCCACGGAGCCATTTCATGTTGCTCCAGTGACCTCAGGATCCCTCTAGACTTGAGACAGTGATCTTGGGTTTTCTCTGGAGTGCCATCAAGGAAATCAAGGCTCCTTTCACGTTTGATGTGGAACACGGAATTGCTCTTCATGCAGTGCAGGGGAATCGGGCCTCAACTCGCGGCGAGGGGAAAATCTCATGGTTTTTCTCGATTTGCGGCCGGAACCTGGGGTATATTCTCGAGTTACGACGGGGAGGGCACTTCCAGGCACGTGTTTGTTCAGCGACGTCAGGACTCCTGCTTAGGTGCGAGGGACACCTCGGGATTCTCCTGGAATCTTGGCATGGCAATTTGGACGCGTCTCCACGTGAGGCGGGAGACCCAGGGTCCCTTTCCACGTGCCACAGGAATCCTGGGACTCCTATCCATTTTCAAGAGGAGTCAGGCATCGTCTCCTTTGGAAGCATTGATCTCCGGGGACCTCTCGAGTTTTCAAAGGATGTGAGGCCTCCGGTCGCGATGAGGCGGAGAACTCGGTCTTTCTCTGTGGTCTCCACAGGGGATTCACACATCCCTTCGTCTTGGGAGATGCAAGACGAGCCTGCATTCAATTCACTGCAGGGATATCCGGCCTTACTTCGAGTCAGAGCATCTCGGTGTCCATTCCATTTGAGGCCACAAACTCCGGGGCCCTCTCACATACCTGTAGCTGAGAGAAGCCTCCTCTTGAGGTGCTTGTGGAAAGTTGGTATTCCTCTTGAGTCGAAGCCAGGGACTAAGCTCTCATCTCGAGTTGATTTGGGGTCCACGGAGGCCTTTCTTGGTGCTCCAGTGACCTCAGGATCCCTCTAGACTTGAGACAGTGAACTTGGGTTTTCTCTGGAGTGCCATCAAGGAAATCAAGGCTCCTTTCACGTTTGATGTCGAACACGGAATTGCTCTGCACGTAGGGCAGGGGAATCGGGCCTCATCTCGCGGTGAGGGGGAAGTCTCATGGTTTTTCTCGAGCTGCGGCCGGAACATGGGGTATATTCTCGAGTTATGACGGGGAGGGCCCTTCCAGACACGTGTTTGTTCAGCGCCGACAGGACTCCTGCCTAGGTGCGAGGGACACCTCGGGATTCTCCTCGAGTCTTGGCATGGCAATTGGGACGCTTCTCCACGTGAGGCGGGAGACCCAGGGTCCCTTTCCACGTGCCACAGGGATCCTGGGACTCCTATCCATTTTCAAGAGGAGTCAGGCATCGTCTCCTTTGGAAGCATTGATCTCCGCAGGCCTCTCGAGTTTTCAAAGGATGTGAGGCCTCTGGTCGCGATGAGGCAGAGAACTAGGTCTTTCTCTGTCGTCTCCACAGGGGATTCAGACATCCCTTCGTCTTGGGAGATGCAAGACGAGCCTGCATTCCATTCACTGCACGGATATCCGGCCTTACTTTGCGTCAGAGCATCTCGGTGTACATTCCACTTGAGGCCACAAATTCAGGATCCCTCTCACATACCTGTAGCTGAGAGAAGCCTCCTCTTGAGGTGCTTGCGGAAATCGGTATTCCTCTTGAGTCGAAGCCAGGGACTAAGCTCTCATCTCGAGTTGATTTGGGGTCCACGGAGCCCTTTCGTGTTGCTAGAGTGACCTCAGGATCCCTCTAGACTTGAGACACTGATCTTGGGTTTTCTCTTGAATGCCATCAAGGAAATCAAGGCTCCTTTCACGTTTGATGTGGAACACGGAATTCCTCTGCATGCAGTGCAGGGGAATCGGGCCTCAACTCGCGGCTAGGTGGAAATCTCATGGTTTTTCTCGATTGCGGCCGGAACCAGGGGTATATTTTCGAGTTACGATTGGGAGGACCCTTCCAGACACGTGTTTGTTCAGCGACGTCAGGACTCCTACCTAGGTGCGAGGGACACCTCGGGATTCTCCTCGAGTCTTGGCATGGCAACTGGGATGCGTCTCCACGTGAGGCGGGAGACGCAGGGTCCCTTTCCACGTGCCACAGGGATCCTGGGACTCCTATCCATTTTCAAGAGGAGTCAGGCATCGTCTCCTTTGGAAGCATTGATCTCCGCGGGCCTCTCGAGTTTTCAAAAGATGTGAGGCCTCCGGTCGCGTTGAGGCGGAGGACTAGGTCTTTATCTGTGGTCTCCACAGGGGATTCAGACATCCCTTCGTTTTGGGAGATGCAAGACGAGCCTGTATTCAATTCACTGCAGGGATATCCGGCCTTACTTCGAGTCAGAGCATCTCGGTGTCCATTCCACTTGAGGCCACAAACTCACGGTCCCTCTCACATACTTGTAGCTGAGAGAAGCCTCCTCTTGAGGTACTTTTAGAAAGTTGGTATTCCTCTTGAGTTGAAGCCAGGGACTAAGCTCTCATCTCGAGTTGATTTGGGGTCCACGGAGCCCTTTCGTGTTGCTCCAGTGACCTCAGGATCCCTCTAGACTTGAGAGAGTGATCTTTGGTTTTCTCTGGTGTGCCATCAAGGAAATCAAGGCTCCTTTCACGTTTGATGTGGTACACGGAATTGCTGTGCACGCAGTGCAGGGGAATCGGGCCTCATCTCGCGGCGAGGGGGAAGTCTCATGGTTTTTCTCGAGTTGCGGTCGGAACCTGGGGTATATTCTCGAGTTACGACGGGGAGGGCCCTTCCAGACACGTGTTTGTTCAGCGACGTCAGGACTCCTGCCTAAGTGCGAGGGACACCTCGGGATTCTCCTCGAGTTTTGGCATGGCAATTGGGTCGCGTCTCCACGTGAGGTGGGAGACCCAGGGTCCCTTTCCACGTGCCACAGGGATCCTGGGACTCCTATCCATTTTCAAGAGGAGTCAGGCATCGTATCCTTTGGAAGCATTGATCTCCGCGGACCTCTCGAGTTTTCAAAGGATGTGAGGCCTCCGGTCGCGAGTTGGCAGAGAACTAGGTCTTTCTCTGTGGTCTCCACAGGGGATTCAGACATCCCTTCGTCTTGAGAGATGGAAGACGAGCCTGCATTCAATTCACTGAAGGGATATCCGGCCTTACTTCGAGTCAGAGCATCTCGGTGTCCATTGCATTTGAGGCCACAAACTCAGGGTGCTTCTCACATACCTGTAGCTGAGAGAAGCCTCCTCTTGAGGTGCTTGTGGAAAGTTGGTATTCCTCTTGAGTCGAAGCCAGGGACTAAGCTCTCATCTTGAGTTGATTTGGGGTCCACGGAGCCCTTTCCTGTTGCTCCAGTGATCTCAGGATCCCTCTAGACTTGAGACAGTGATCTTGGGTTTTCTCTGGAGTGCCATCAAGGAAATCAAGTCTCCTTTCACGTTTCATGTGGAACACGGAATTGCTCTGCATGCAGTGCAGGGAAATCGGGCCTCAACTCGCGGCGTGGCGGAAATCCAATGGTTTTTCTCGATTTGCGGCCGGAACCTGGGGTATATTATCGAGTTACGATTGGGAGGACCCTTCCAGACACGTGTTTTTTCAGCGACGTCAGGACTCCTGCCTAGGTGCGAGGGAAACCTCGGGATTCTCCTCGAGTCTTGGCATGACAAATGGGACGCGTCTCCACGTGAGGCGGGAGACCCAGGGTCCCTTTCCACGTGCCACAGGGATCCTGGGACTCCATTCCATTTTCAAGAGGATTCAGGCATCGTTTCCTTTGGAAGCATTCATCTCCGCGGACCTCTCGAGTTTTCAAAGGTTGTGAGGCCTCTGGTCGCGATGAGGCGGAGGACTAGGACTTTCTCTGTGGTCTCCACAGGGGATTCAGACATCCCTTCGTCTTGGGAGATGCAAGACGAGCCTGCATTCAATTCACTGCAGGGATATCGGGCCTTACTTTGAGTCAGAGCATCTCGGTGTACATTACACTTGAGGCCACAAATTCAGGGTCCCTCTCACATACCTGTAGCTGAGAGAAGCCTCCTCTTGAGGTGCTTGTGGAAATTGGTATTCCTCTTGAGTCGAAGCCAGGGACTAAGCTCTCATCTCGAGTTGATTTGGAGTCCACGGAGCCCTTTCGTGTTGCTCCAATGACCTCAGGATCCCTCTAGACTTGAGACAGTGATCTTGGGTTTTCTCTGGAGTGCCATCAAGGAAATCAAGGCTCCTTTCAAGTTTGATGTGGAACACGGAATTGCTCTGCACGCAGGGAAGGGGAATCGGGCCTCATCTCGGGGCGAGGGGGAAGTCTCATGGTTTTTCTCGAGTTGCGGCCGGAACCTGGGGTATATTCTCGAGTTACGACGGGGAGGGCTCTTCGAGAGACGTGTTTGTTCAGCGACGTCAGGACTCCTGCCTAGGTGCGAGGGACACCTCGGGATTCTCCTCGAGTTTTGGCATGGCAATTGGGTCGCGTCTCCACGTGAGGCGGGAGACCCAGGGTCCCTTTCCACATGCCACAGGGATCCTGGGACTCATATCCATTTTCAAGAGGAGTCAGGCATCGTCTCCTTTGGAAGCATTGATCTCCGCGGACCTGTCGAGTTTTCAAAGGATGTGAGGCCTCCGGTCGCGATGAGGCGGAGAACTAGGTCTTTCTCTGTGGTCTCCACAGGGGATTCAGACATCCCTTCGTCTTTTGAGATGCAAGACGAGCCTGCATTCAATTCCCTGCAGGGATATCCGGCCTTACTTCAAGTCAGAGCATCTCGGTGTCCATTCCACTTGAGGCCACAAACTCAGGGTCCCTCTCACATACCTGTAGCTGAGAGAAGCCTCCTCTTGAGGTGCTTGTAGAAAGTTGGCATTTCTCTTTTGTCGAAGCCAGGGACTAAGCTCTCATCTCGAGTTGATTTGGGGTCCACGGAGCCCTTTCATGTTGCTACAGTGACCTCAGGATCCCTGTAGACTTGAGACAGTGATCTTGGGTTTTCTCTTGAATGCCATCAAGGAAATCAAGGCTCCTTTCACGTTTGATGTGGAACACGGAATTGCTCTGCATGCAGTGCAGGGGAATCGGGCCTCAACTCGCGGCTAGGTGGAAATCTCATGGTTTTTCTCGATTTGCGGCCGGAACCTGGGGTATATTCTCGAGTTACGATTGGGAGGACCCTTCCTTACACGTGTTTGTTCAGCGAAGTCAGGACTCCTACCTAGGTGCGAAGGACACCTCGGGATTCTCCTCGAGTCTTGGCATAGCAATTGGGACGCGTCTCCACGTGAGGCGGGAGACCAAGGGCCCCTTTCCACCTTCCACAGGGATCCTGGGACTCCTATTCATTTTCAAGAGGAGTCAGGCATCGTCTCCTTTGGAAGCATTGATCTCCGCGGACCTCTCGAGTTTTCAAAGGATGTGAGGCCTCTGGTCGCGATGAGGCGGAGAACTAGTTCTTTCTCTGTGGTCTCCACAGGGGATTCAGACATCCCTTCGTCTTGAGAGATGCAAGACGAGCCTGCATTCAATTCACCGCAGGGATATCCGGCCTTACTTCGAGTCAGAGCCTCTCGGTGTCCATTCCACTTGTGGCCACAAACTCAGGGTAACTCTCACATACTTGTAGCTGAGAGAAGCCTCCTCTTGAGGTGCTTGTGGAAAGTTGGTATTCCTCTTGAATCGAAGCCAGGGACTAAGCTCGCATCTCGAGTTCATTTGGGGTCCACGAAGCCCTTTCGTGTTGCTCCAGTGACCTCAGGATCCCTCTAGACTTGAGACAGTGTTCTTGGGTTTTCTCTGGAGTTCAATCAAGGAAATCAAGGGTCCTTTCTCATTTGATGTGGAACACGGAATTGCTCTGCACCCACTGCAGTGAAATCTGGCCTCATCTCGCGGCGAGGGGGAAGTCTCATAATTTTTCTAGAGTTGTGGCCAGAACCTGGGGTATATTCTTGAGTTACGATGGGGAGGGCCCTTCCAGACACGTGTTTGTTCAGCGACCTCAGGACTCCTGCCTAGGTGCGAGGGACACCTCGGGATTCTCCTCGAGTCTTGCCATGGCAATTGGGAGGCGTCTACACGTGAGGCGGGAGACCCAGGGCCCCTTTCCACGTGCCACAGGGATCCTGGGACTCCTATCCATTTTCAAGAGGAGTCAGGCATCGTCCTCTTTGGAAGCATTAATCTCTGTGGACCTCTCGAATTTTCAAAGGATGTGAGGCCTCCGGTTGCGATGAGGGGGAGAATTAGGACGTTCTCTGTGGTCTCCACAGGGGATTCAGACATCCCTTCGTCTTGGGAGATGCAAGACGAGCGTGCATTCAATTCCCTGCAGGGATATCCGGCCTTACATCGAGTCAGAGCATCTCGGTGTCCATTCCACTTGAGGCCACAAACTCAGGGTCGCTATCACATACATGTAGCTGAGAGAAGCCTCCTCTTGAGGTGCTTGTGGAAAGTTGGTATTCCTCTTGAGTCTAAGCCAGGGACTAAGCTCTCATCTCGAGTTGATTTGGGGTCCACGGAGCCCTTTCGTGTTGCTCCAGTGACCTCAGGATCCCTCTACTTGAGACAGTCATCTTGAGTTTTCTCTGGAGTGCCATCAAGGAAATCAAGGCTCCTTTCACGTTTGATGTCGAACACGGAATTGTGCTGAACGCAGTGCAAGGGAATCGGGCCTCATCTCGGGGCGAGGGGGAAGTCTCATGGTTTTTCTCAAGTTGCGGCCGGAACCTGGGGTATATTCTTGAGTTACGACGGGGAGGGCCCTTCCCGACACGTGTTTGTCCAGCGACGTCAGGACTCCTGCCTAGGTGCGAGGGACACCTTGGGGTTCTCCTCGAGTCTTGGCATGGCAATTGGGACGCGTCTCCACGTGAGGCGGGAGACCCAGGGTCCCTTTCCACGTGCCACAGCGATCCTGGGTCTCCTATCAATTTTCAAGAGGAGTCAGGCCTCGTCTCCTTTGGAAGCATTGATGTCCGCGGACCTCTCGAGTTTTCAAAGGATGTGAGGCCTCCGGTCGCGATGAGGCCGAGAACTAGGTCTTTCTCTGTGGTCTCCACAGGGGATTCAGACATCCCTTCGTCTTGGGAGATGCAAGACGAGCCTGCATTCAATTCACTGCAGGGATATCCGGCCTTACTTCGAGTCACAGCGTGTCGGTGTCCATTCCACTTGAGGACACAAACTCAGGGTCCCTCTCACATACGGGTCGCTGAGAGAAGCCTCCTCTTGAGGTGCTTGTGGAAAGTTGGTATTCCTCTTGAGTCGAAGCCAGGGACTAAGCTCTCATCTCGAGTAGATTTGGTGTCCTCGGAGCCCTTTCGTGTTGCTCCAGTGACGTCAGGATCCCTCTAGTCTTGAGACAGTGATCTTGGGTTTTCTCTGGAGTGCCATCAAGGAAATCAAGGCTCCTTTCACGTTTGATGTGCAACACGGAATTTCTCTGCACGCAGTGCAGGGGAATCGGGCCTCATCTCGCGGCGAGGGGGAAGTCTCAGGGTTTTTCTCGAGTTGCGGCCGGAATCTGGGGTATATTCTCGAGTTACGACGGGGAGGGCCCTTCCAGACACCTGTTTGTTCAGCAACGTCAGGACTCGGGCCTAGGTGCGAGGGACACCTCGGGATTCTCCTCGAGCCTTGGCATTGCAATTTGGACGCGTCTCCACGTGAGGCGGGAGATCCAGGGTCTCTTTCCACGGGCCAGAGTGATCCTGGGACTCCTATCCATTTTCAAGAGGAGTCAGGCATCGTCTCCTTTGGAAGCATTGATCTCCGAGGACCTCTCGAGTTTTCAAAGGATGTGAGGTCTCCGGTCGCTGTGTGGCGAGAACTAGGTCTTTCTCTGTGGTCTCCTCAGGGGATTCAGACATCGCTTCGTCTTGGGAGAGGCAAGAAGAGCCTGCACTCAATTCACTGCATGGATATCCGGCCTTACTTCGAATGAGAGCATCTCGGTGTCCATTCCACTTGAGGCCACAAACACAGGGTCCCTCTCACATACCTGTAGCTGAGAGAAGCCTCCTCTTGAGGTGCTTGGGGAAAGTTGGTATTCCACTTGAGTCGAAGCCAGGGACTAAGCTCTCATCTCGAGTTGATTTGGGGTCCACGGAGACCTTTCGTGTTGCTACAGTCACCTGAGGATCCCTCTAGACTTGAGACAGTGATCTTGAGTATTCTCTGGAGTGCCATCAAGGAAATCAAGGCTCCTTTCACGTTTGATGTGGAACACGGAATTGCTCTGCACGCAGTGCAGGGGATTCGGGCCTCATCTCGCAGCGAAGCGGATGTCTCATGGTTTTTCTCCACTTGTGGCCGGAACAAGGGGTATATTCTCGAGTTACGACGTGGGGGGCCCTTCCAGACACGTGATTCTTCAGCGACGTCAGGACTCCTGCCTAGGTGCGAGGGACACCTCAGGATTCTCTTCGAGTCTTGGCATGGCAATTGGGACGCTTCTCTACGTGAGGCGGGAGACCCAGGGTCCGTTTCCACGTGCCACAGTGATCCTGGGACTCCTATCCATTTTCAAGAGGAGTCAGGCATCGTCTCCTTTGGAAGCATTGATGTCCGTGGACCTCTCGAGTTTTCAAAGGATGTGAGGCCTCCGGTAGCATTGAGGCGCAGGACTAGGTCATTCTTTGTGGTCTTCACAGGGGATTCAGACATCCCTTCGTCTTGGGAGATGCAAGACGAGCCTGCACTCAATTCACTGCAGGGCTATCCGGCCTTACTTCGAGTCAGAACATCTCGTTGTCCATTCCATTTGAGGCCACACACTCAGGGTCCCTCTCACATACCTGTAGCTGAGAGAAGCCTCCTCTTGAGGTGCTTGTGGAAAGTTGGTATTCCACTTGAGTCGAAGCCAGGAACTAAGCTCTCATCTCGAGTTGATTTGGGGTCCACGGAGCCCTTTCGTGTTGCTACAGTGACCTCAGGATCCCTCTAGACTTGAGAGAGTGATCTTGGGTTTTCTCTGGAGTGCCATCAAGGAAATCAAGGCTCCTTTCACGTTTGATGTGGAACACGGAATTGCTCTGCACGCAGTGCAGGGGAATCGGGCCTCATCTCGCGGCGAGGGGGAAGTCTCATGGTTTTTCTCGAGTTGCGGCCGGAACCTGGGGTATATTCTCGAATTACGATGGGGAGGGCCCTTCCAGACACGTGTTTGTTCGGCGACGTCAGGACTCCTGCCTAGGTGCGAGGGACACCTCGGGATTCTGCTCGAGTCTTGGCATGGCAATTGGGACGCGTCTCCACGTGAGGCGGGAGACCCAGGGTCCCTTTCCACGTGCCACAGGGATCCTGGGACTCCTATCCATTTTCAAGAGGAGTCAGGCATCGTCTCCTTTGGAAGCATTGATCTCCGCGGACCTCTCGAGTTTTCAAAGGATGTGAGGCCTCCGCTCGCGGTGAGGCGGAGAATTATGTCTTTCCCTGTGGCCTCCACAGGGGATTCAGACATCCCTTCGTCTTGGGAGATGCAAGACGAGCCTGCATTCAATTCACTGCTGGGATATCCGGCCTTCCTTCGAGTCAGGGCATCTCGGTGTCCATTCCACTTGAGGCCACAAACTCAGGTTCCCTCTCACATACCTGTAGCTGAGAGAAGCCTCCTCTTGAGGTGCTTGTGGAAAGTTGGTATTCCTCTTGATTCGAAGCCGGGGACTAAGCTCTCATCTCGAGTTGATTTGGGGTCCACGGAGCCCTTTCGTGTTGCTCCAGTGACCTCAGGATCCCTCTAGACTTGAGACAGTGATCTTGGATTTTCTCTTGAATGCCATCAAGGAAATCAAGGCTCCTTTCACGTATGATGTGGAACACGGAATTCCTCTGCATGCAGTGCAGGGGAATCGGGCCTCAACTCGCGGCTAGGTTGAAATCTCATGGTTTTTCTCGATTTGCGGCCGGAACCTGGGGTATATTCTCGAGTTACGATTGGGAGGACCCTTCCAGACACGTGTTTGTTCAGCGACGTCCGGACTCCTACCTAGTTGCGAGGGACACCTCGGGATACTCCTCGAGTCTTGGCATGGCAATTGGGACGCGTCTCCACGTGAGGCGGGAGACGCAGTGTCCCTTTCCACGTGCCACAGGGATCCTGGGACTCCTATCCATTTTCAAGAGGAGTCAGGCATCGTCTCCTTTGGAAGCATTGAACTCCACGGACCTCTCCAGTTTTCAAAGGATGTGAGGCCTCCTGTCGCGATGAGGAGGAGAACTAGGTCTTTCTCTGTGGTCTCCACAGGGGATTCAGACATCCCTTCGTTTTGGGAGATGCAAGTCGAGCCTGCACTCAATTCACTGCAGGGATATACGGTCTTACTTCGAGTCAGAGCATCTCGGTGTCCATTCCACCTGATTCCACAAACTCAGGGTCCCTCTCACATACCTGTAGCTGAGAGAAGCCACCTATAGATGCTTATGGAAATTTGGTATTCCTCTTGAGTCGAAGCCAGGGACTAAGCTCCCATCTCGGGTTGATTTGGGGTCCACGGAGCCCTTTCGTTTTGCTCCAGTGACCTCAGGATCCCTCTAGACTTGAGACAGTGATCTTGGGTTTTATCTGGAGTGCCATTAAGGAAATCAAGGCTCCTTTCACGTTTTTTGTGGAACACGGAATTGCTCTACACACAGTTCAGGGGAATCAGGCCTCATCTCGCGGCGAGGGGGAAGTCTCATGGTTTTTCTCGAGTTGCGGCTGGAACCTGGGGTATATTCTCGAGTTACGACAGGGAGGGCCCTTCCAGACACGTGTTTGTTCAGCGACGTCAGGACTCCTGCCTAGGTGCTAGGGACACCCGGGATTCTCCTCGAGTCTCGGCATGGCAATTGGGAAGCGTCTCCACGTGAGGCGGGAGACCCATGGTCCCTTTCCACGTGCCACAGGGATCCTGGGACTCCTATCCATTTTCAAGAGGACTCAGGCATCGTCTCCTTTGAAAGCATTGATCTACGCGGACCTCTCGAGTTTTCAAAGGATGTGAGGATTCCGGTCGAGATGAGGCGGAGAACTAGGTCTTTCTCTGTGGTCTCCACAGGGGATTCAGACATCCCTTCGTCTTGGGAGATGCAAGACGAGCCTGCATTCAATTTACTGCAGGGATATCTGGCCTTACTTCGAGTCAGAGCATCTCGATGTCCATTTCACTTCAGGCCACAAACTCAGGGTCCCTCTCACATACCTGCAGCTGAGAGAAGCCTCCTCTTGAGGTGCTTGTGGAACGTTGGTATACCTCTTGAGTCGAAGTCAGGGACTAAGCTCTCATCTCGAGTTGATTTCGGGTCCACGGAGCCCTTTCTTGTTGCTCCAATGACCTCAGGATCCCTCTAGACTTGAGACAGTGATCTTGGGTTTTCTCTGCAGTGCCATTAAGGAAATCAAGGCTCCTTTCACGTTTGATGTGGAACACGTAATTGCTCTGCACGCAGTGCAGGGGAATCGGGCCTCATGTCGCGGCGAGGGGGAAGTCTCATGGTTTTTCTCGAGTTGCGGCTGGAACCTGGGGTATATTCTCGAGTTACGACGGGGAGGGCCCTTCCAGACACGTGTTTGTTCAGCGATGTCAGGACTCCTGGCTAGGTGCGAGGGACACCTCGGGATTCTCCTCGAGCCTTGGCATGGCAATTGGGACGCGTCTCCACGTGAAAGGGAGACCCAGGGTCCATTTCCCCGTGCCACAGGGATCCTGGGACTCCTATCAATTTTCAAGAGGAGTCAGGCATCCTCTCCTTTGGAAGCATTGATCTCCGCGGACCTCTCGAGTTTTCAAAGGATGTGAGTCCTCCGCTCACGATGTGGCGAGAACTAGGTCTTTCTCTGTTGTATCCTCAGGGGATTCAAACATCCGTTCATCTTGGGAGATGCAAGACGAGCCGGCATTCAATTCACTGCAGGGATATCGGGCCTTACTTCGAGTCACAGCGTCTCGGTGTCCATTCCACTTGAGGCCACAAACTCAGGGTCCCTCTCACATACCTGTAGCTGAGAGAAGCCTCCTCTTGAGGTGCTTGTGGAAAGTTGGTATTCCCCTTGAGTCGAAGCCAGGGACTAAGCTCTCATCTCGAGTTGATTTGGGGTCCACGGAGCCCTTTCTTGTTGCTACAGTGACCTCAGGATCCCTCTAGACTTTAGACAGTGATCTTGGGTTTTGTATGAAATGCTATTAAGGAAATCAAGGCTCCTTTCACGTTTGATGTGGAACACGGAATTGCTCTGCACGCAGTGCAGAGGAATCGGGCCTCATCTCGCAGCGAGTGGGAAGTCTCATAATTTTTCTAGAGTTGTGGCCAGAACTTGGGGTATATTCTCGAGTTACGACGGGGAGGGCCCTTCCAGACACGTGTTTGTTCAGCGACATCAGGACTCCTGCCTAGGTGCGAGGGACACCTCGGGATTCTCCTCGAGTCTTGCCATGGCAATTGGGAGGCGTCTACACGTGAGGCGGGAGACCCAGGGCCCCTTTCCACGTGCCACAGGGATCCTGGGACTCCTATCCATTTTCAAGAGGAGTCAGGCATCGTCTCCTTTGGAAGCATTGATCTCCGCTGACCTCTCGAGTTTTCAAAGAATGTGAGGCCACAGGTCGCGATGAGGAGGAGGACTAGGTCTTTCTCTGTGGTCTGCACAGGGGTTTCAGAAATCCCTTCGTCTTGGGAGATGCAAGACGAGCCTGCATTCCATTCACTGCAGGGATATCCGGCCTTACTTCGAGTCAGAACATCTCGGTGTCCATTCCATTTGAGGCCACAAACTCAGGGTCCCTCTCACATACCTGTAGCTGAGAGAAGCCTCCTATTGAGGTGCTTGTGGAAAGTTGGTATTCCTCTTGAGTCGAGGCCAGGGACTAAGCTCTCATCTCGAGTTGATTTGGGGTCTTTGGAGCCCTTTCGTGTTGCTACAGTGACCTCAGGATCCCACTAGACTTGAGACAGTGATCTTGGGTTTTCTCTGGAGTGCCATCAAGGAAATCAAGGCTCCTTTCACTTTTGATATCGAACACGGAATTGCTCTGCACGCAGGGCAGGGGAATCGGGCCTCATCTCGCGGTGAGGGGGAAGTCTCATGGTTTTTCTCGAGTTGCGGCCGGAACCTGGGGTATATTCTCGAGTTACGATTGGGAGGACCCTTCCAGACACGTGTTTGTTCAGCGACGTCAGGACTCCTGCCTTGGTGCGAGGGAAACCTCGGGATTCTCCTCGAGTCTTGGCATGGTAATTGGGACGCGTCTCCACGTGAGGCGGGAGACCCAGGGTCCCTTTCCACGTGCCACAGGGATCCTGGGACTCCTATCCATTTTCAAGAGGAGTCAGGCATCGTCTCCTTTGGAAGCATTGATCTCCTTGGACCTCTTGAGTTTTCAAAGGATGTGAGGCCTCCGGTCGCGATGAGACGGAGAACTAGGTCTTTCTCTGTGGTATCCTCAGGGGATTCAGACATCCCTTCATCTTGGGAGATGCAAGACGAGCCTGCATTCAATTCACTGCAGGGATATCGGGCCTTACTTCGAGTCACAGCGTATCGGTGTCCATTCCACTTGAGGCCACAAACTCAGGGTCCCTCTCACATACCTGTAGCTGAGAGAAGCCTCCTCTTCAGGTGCTTGTGGAAAGTTGGTATTCCCCTTGAGTCGAAGCCAGGGACTAAGCTCTCATCTCGAGTTGATTTGGGGTCCACGGAGCCCTGTCTTGTTGCTACAGTGACCTCAGGATCCCTCTAGACTTTAGACAGTGATCTTGGGTTTTGTATGGAGTGCCATCAAGGAAATCAAGGCTCCTTTCACGTTTGATGTGGAACACGGAATTGCTCTGCACGCCGTGCAGAGGAATCGGGCCTCATCTCGCGGCGAGTGTGAAGTCTCATGGTTGTTCTCGAGTTGCGGCCGGAACCTGCGGTATATTCTCGATTTACGACGGGGAGGGTCTTTCCAGACACGTGTTTGTTCAGCGACCTCAGGACGCCTGCCTAGGGGCGAGGGACACCTCGGGATTCTCCTCGAGTCTTGGCATGGCAATTGGGATGCGTCTCCACGTGAGGCGGGAGCCCCAGAGTCCCTTTCCACGTGCCACAGGGATCCTGGGACTCCTATCCATTTTCAAGAGGAGTCAGGCATCGTCTCCTTTGAAAGCATTGATCTCCGCGGACCTCTCGAGTTTTCAAAGGTTGTGAGGCCTCCGGTCGCGATGAGGCGGAGGACTAGGTCTTTCTCTGTGGTCTCCACAGGGGATTCAGACATCCCTTCGTCTTGGGAGATGCAAGACGAGCCTGCATTCAATTCACTGCAGCGATATCCGGGCTTACCTCAAGTCAGAGCATCTCGGTTTACATTCCACTTGAGGCCACAGACTCAGGGTCCCTCTCACATACCTGTAGCTGAGAGAAGCCTCCTCTTGAGGTGCATGTGGAAAGTTGGTATTCCTCTTGAGTCGAAGCGAGGGACTAAGGTCTCATCACGAGTTGATTTGGGGTCCACGGAGCCCTTTCTTGTTGCTCCAGTGACCTCAGGATCCCTCTAGACTTGAGACAGTGATCTTGGGTTTTCTCTGGAGTGCCATCAAGTAAATCAAGGCTCCTTTCCCGTTTGATGTGGAACACGGAATTGCTCTGCACGCAGTGCAGGGGAATCGGGCCTCATCTCGTGGCGAGGGGGAAGTCTCATGGTTTTTCTCGAGTTGCGGCCGGAACCTGGGGTATATTCTCGAGTTATGACGGGGAGGGCCCTTCCAGACACGTGTTTGTTCAGCAACGTCAGCACTCCTGCCTAGGTGCGAGGGACACCTCGGGATTCTCCTCGAGTCTTGGCATGCCAATTGGGACGCGTCTCCACGTGAGGCGGAAGACCCAGGGTCCCTTTCCACGTGCCACAGGGATCCTGGGACTCCTATCCATTTTCAAGAGGAGTCAGGCATCGTCTCCTTTGGAAGCATTGATCTCCGCTGACCTCTCGAGTTTTCAAAGAATGTGAGGCCACAGGTCGCGATGAGGAGGAGGACTAGGTCTTTCTCTGTGGTCTGCACAGGGGTTTCAGACATCCCTTCGTCTTGGGAGATGCAAGACGAGCCTGCATTCCATTCACTGCAGGGATATCCGGCCTTATTTCGAGTCAGAGCATCTCGGTGTCCATTCCACTTGAGGCCACAAACTCAGGGTCCCTCTCACATACCTGTAGCTGAGAGAAGCCTCCTCTTGAGGTGCTTGTGGAAAGTTGGTATTCCTCTTGAGTCTAAGCCAGGGACTAAGCTCTCATCTCGAGTTGATTTGGGGTCCACGGAGCCCTTTCGTGTTGCTCCAGTGACCTCAGGATCCCTCTAGACTTGAGACAGTGATCTTGGGTTTTCTCCGGCGGCCATCAAAGAAATCAAGGCTCCTTTCATTTTTGATGTGGAATACGGAATTGCTCTGCATGCAGTGCAGGGGAATCGGGCCTCATGTATTGGCGAGGGGGAAGTCTCATGGTTTTTCTCGAGTTGCGGCCGGAACCTGGGGTATATTCTCGAGTTACGACGGGGAGGGCCCTTCCAGACACGTGTTTGTTCAGCGACGTCAGGACTCCTGCCTAGGTGCGAGGGACACCTCGGGATTCTCCTCGAGTCTTGGCATGGCAATTGGGACGCGTCTCCACGTGAGGCGGGAGACCCAGGGTCCCTTTCCACGTGCCACAGGGATCCTGGGACTCCTATCCTTTTTCAAGAGGAGTCAGGCATCGTCTCCTTTGGAAGCATTGATCTCCGCAGACCTCTCGAGTTTTCAAAGATGGGAGGCCGCCGGTCGCAATGAGGAGGAGAACTAGGTATTTCTCTGAGGTCTCCACAGGGGATTCAGACATCCCTTCGTCTTGGGAGATGCAAGACGAGCCTGCACTCAATTCACTGCACGGATATCCGGCCTTACTTCGAGTCAGAGCATCTCGGTGTCCATTCCACCTGAGGCCACAAACTCAGGGTCCCTCTCACATACCTGTTGCTGAGAGAAGCCTCGTCTTGATGTGCTTGTGGAAACTTGGTATTCCTCTTGTCTCGAAGCCAGGGACTAAGCTCTCATCTCGAGTTGATTTGGGGTCCACGGAGCCCTTTCGTGGTGCTCCAGTGACCTCAGGATGCCTCTAGACTTGAGACAGTGATCTTGGGTTTTCTCTGGAGTGCCATCAGGGAAATCAAGGCTCCTTTCATGTTTGATGTGGAACACGGAACAGCTCTGCAAGCAGTGCAGGGAAATCGGCCCTCATCTCGCGGCGAGGGGGAAGTCTCATGGTTTTTCTCGAGTTGCAGCCAGGACCTGGGGTATATTCTCGAGTTACAACGGGGAGGGCCCTTCCAGACACGTGTTTGTTCAGCGACGTCAGGACCCCTGGCTTGGTGCGAGGGACTCCTCAGGATTCTCCTCGAGTCTTGGCATGGCAATTGGGACGCGTCTCCACGTGAGGCGGGAGACCCAGGGTCCCTTTCCAAGTGCCACAGGTATCCTGGGACTCCTATCCATTTTCAAGAGGAGTCAGGCATCGTCTCCTTTGGAAGCATTGATCTCCGCGGACCTCTTGAGTTTTCAAAGGATGTGAGGCCTCCGGTCGCGATGAGGCGGAGAACTAGGACTTTCTCTGTGGTCTCCACAGGGGATTCAGACATTCCTTCGTCTTGAGAGATGCAAGACGAGCCTGCATTCAATTCATTGCAGGGATATCTGGCCTTACTTCGAGTCAGAGCATCTCGGTGTCCATTCCACTTGAGGCCACAAACTCAGGGTCCTTCTCACATACCTGTGGCTGAGAGAACCCTCCTCTTGGGGTGCTTGTGGAGAGTTGGTATTCCTCTTGCGTCGAAGCCAGGTACTAAGCTCTCATCTCGAGTTGATTTGGGGTCCACGGAGCCCTTTCGTGTTGCTCCAGTGACCTCAGGATCCCTCTAGACTTGAGACAGTGATCCTGGGTTTTCTCTGGAGTGCCATCAAGGAAATCAAGGCTCCTTTCAGGTTTGATGTGGAACACGGAATTGCTCTGCACGCAGTCCAGGGGAATCGGGCCTCATCTCGCGTCGAGGTTAAAGTCTCATGGTTTTTCTCGAGTTGCGGCCGGAACCTGGGGTATATTCTCGATTTACGACGGGGAGGACCCTTCCAGACACGTGATAGGTGCGAGGGACACCTCGGGATTCTCCTAAAGCCTTGGCATGGCAATTGGAACGCGTCTCCACATGAGGCGGGAGACCCAGGGTCCCTTTCCACGTGCCACAGGGATCCTGGTACTCCTATCCATTTTCAAGAGGAGTCAGGCATCGTCTCTTTGGAAGCATTGATCTCCGCGGACCTCTCGAGTTTTCAAAGGATGTGAGGCCTCCGTTCGCGATGAGGCGGAGGACTAGGTCTTTCTCTGTGGTCTCCGCAGGGGATTCAGACATCCCTTCGTCTTGGGAGATGCAAGACGAGCCTGCATTCAATTCACTGCAGGGATATCCGGACTTACTTCGAGTCAGAGCATCTCAGTGTCCATTCCACTTGAGGCACAAACACAGGGTCCCTCTCACATACCTGTAGCTGAGAGAAGCCTCCTCTTGAGGTACTTGTGTAAAGTTGGTATTCCTCTTGAGTCGAAGCCAGGGACTAAGCTCTCATCTCGAGTTGATTTGGGGTCCATGGAGAACTTTCTTGTTGCTCCACTGACCTCAGGATCCCTCTAGACTTGAGACAGTGATCTTGGGTTTTCTCTGGAGTGCCATCAAGGAAATCAAGGCTCCTTTCACGTTTGATGTGGAACACGGAATTGCTCGGCACGCAGTGCAGGGTAATCGGGCCTCATCTCGCGGCGAGGGGGAAGTCTCATGGTTTTTCTCGAGTTGCGGCCGGAACCTGCGTTATATTCCCGAGTTACGACGGGGAGGGCCCTTCCAGACACGTGTTTGTTCAGCGACGTCAGGACTCCTGCCTAGGTGCGAGGGACACCTCGGGATTCTCCTCGAGTCTTGGCATGGCAATTGGGACGCGTCTCCACGTGAGGCGGGAGACCCAGGGTCCCTTTCCTCGTGCCACAGGGATCCTGGTACTCCTATCCATTTTCAAGAGGAGTCAGTCATCGTCTCCTTTGGAAGCATTGATCTCCGCGGACCTCTCGAGTTTTCAAAGGATGTGAGGCCTCCGGTCGAGATGAGGCGGAGAACTAGGTCTTTCTCTGTGGTCTCTGCAGGGGATTCAGACATCCCTTCGTCTTGGGAGATGCAAGACGAGCCTGCTTTCAATTCACTGCAGGGATATCCGGCCTTACTTCGAGTCAGAGCATCTCCGTGTCCATTCCACTTGAGGCCACAAACTCAGGGTCCCTCTCACATACCTGTAGCTGAGAGAAGCCTCATCTTGAGGTGCTTGTGGAAATTGGTATTCCTCTTGAGTCGAAGCCAGGGACTAAGCTCTCATCTCGAGTTGATTTGGGGTCCACGGAGCCCTTTCTTGTTGCTCCAGTGACCTCAGGATCCCTCTAGACTTGAGACAGTGATCTTGTGTTTTCTCTGGAGTGCCATCAAGGAAAATCAAGGCTCCTTTCAGCTTTGATGTGGAACACGGAATTGCTCTGCACGCAGTGCAGGGGAATCGGGCCTCATCTCGCGGCGAGGGGGAAGTCTCATGGTTTTTCTCGAGTTGCGGCCGGAACCTCGGTTATATTCTCGAGTTACGACTGGGAGGGCCCTTCCAGACACGTGTTTCTTCAGCGACGTCAGGACTCCTGACTAGGTGCGAGGGACACCTCGGGATTCTCCTCGAGTCTTGGCATGGCAATTGGGACGCGTCTCCACGTGAGGCGGGAGACCCAGGGTCCCTTTCCACGTGCCACAGGGATCCTGGGACACCTATCCATTTTCAAGAGGAGTCAGGCATCGTCTCCTTTGGAAGCATTGATCTCCGCGGACCTCTCGAGTTTTCAAAGGATGTGAGGCCTCCGGTCGCGATGAAGCGGAGAATTAGGTCTTTCTCTGTGGTCTCCACAGGGGATTGAGACATCCCTTCATCTTGGGAGATGCAAGACGAGCCTGCATTCAATTCACTATTGGGATATCCGGCCTTACTTCGAGTCAGAGCATCTCGGTGTCCATTCCACTAGATGCCACAAACTCAGGGTCACTCTCACATACCTGTAGCTGAGAGAAGCCACCTCTTGAGGTGCTTGTGGAAAGTTGGTATTCCTCTTGAGTCGAGGCCAGGGACTAAGCTCTCATCTCGAGTTGATTTGGGGTCCAAGGAGACCTTTCGTGTTGCTCCAGTGACCTCAGGATCCCTCTAGACATGAGACAGTGATCTTGGGTTTTCTCTGGAGTGCCATCAAGGAAATCAAGGCTCCTTTCACTTTTGATGTCGAACACGGAATTGCTCTGCACGCAGTGCAGGGGAATTGGGCCTCATCTCGGGGCGAAGGGGAAGTCTCATGGTTTTTATCGAGTTTCGGCCGGAACCTGGGGTATATTCGAGAGTTACGACGGGGAGGGCCCTTCCAGACACGTGTTGTTCAGCGACGTCAGGACTCCTGCCTAGGTGCGAGGTACACCTCGGGAATCTCCTCGAGTCTTGGCATGGTAATTGGGACGCGTCTCCATGTGAGGCGGGAGACCCAGGGTCCCTTTCCACGTGCCACAGGGATCCTGGGACTCCTATCCATTTTCAAGAAGAGTCAGGCATCGTCTCCTTTGGAAGCATTGATCTCCGCAGACCTCTCGAGTTTTCAAAGGATGGGAGGCCTCTGGTCTCGATGAGGCGGGGAACTAGGTCTTTCTCTGTGGTCTCCACAGGGGATTCAGACATCCCTTCGTCTTGGGAGATGCAAGACGAGCCTGCTTTCAATTCACTGCAGGGATATCCGGCCTTACTCGAGTCAGAGCATCTCCGTGACCATTCCACTTGAGGCCACAAACTCAGGGTCCCTCTAACATACCTGTAGCTGAGAGAAGGCTCCTCTTGAAGTGCTTGTGGAAATTGGTATTCCTCTTGAGTCGAAGCCAGGGACTAAGCTCTCATCTCGAGTTGATTTGGGGTCCACGGAGCCCTTTCTTGTTGCTCCAGTGACCTCAGGATCCCTCTAGACTTGAGACAGTGATCTTGGGTTTTCTCTGGAGTGCCATCAAGGAAATCAAGGCTCCTTTCACGTTTGATGTGGAACACGGAATTGCTCTGCACGCACTGCAGGGGAATCGGGCCTCATCTCGCGGCGAGGGGGAAGTCTCATGGTTTTTCTCGAGTTGCGGCCTGAAACTGGGCTATATTCTCGAGTTAAAACGGGGAAGGCCCTTCCAGACACGTGTTTGTTCAGCGACGTCAGGACTCCTTCCTAGGTGCGAGGGACACCTCGGGATTCTCCTCGAGTCTTGGCATGGCAATTGGGACGCGTCTCCACGTGAGGCGGGAGATCCAGTGTCCCTTTCGACGTGCCACAGGGAATCTGGGGCTCCTATCCATTTTCAAGAGGAGTCAGGCATCGTCTCCTTTGGAAGCATTGATATCCGCATACCTCTCGAGTTGTCAAAGGATGTGAGGCCTCCGGTTGCGTTGAGGCAGAGGACTAGGTCTTTCTCTGTGGTCTCCACAGGGGATTCAGACAACCCTTCGTCTTGGAAGATGCAAGACGAGCCTGCATTCAATTCACTGCAGGGATATCCAGCCTTACTTCGAGTCAGAGCATCTCGGTGTCCATTCCACGTGAGGCCACAAATTCAGGGTCCCTCTCACATACCTGTAGCTGAGAGAAGCCTCCTCTTGAGGTGCTTGTGGAAAGTTGGTATTCCTCTTGAGTCGAAGCCAGGGACTAAGCTCTCATCTCGAGTTATTTGGGGTCCACGGAGCCCTTTCTTGTTGCTACAGTGACCTCCGGATCCCTCTAGACTTGAGACAGTGATCTTGGGTTTTCTCTGGAGTGCCATCAAGGAAATCAAGGCTCCTTTCCCGTTTGATGTGGAACACGGAATTGCTCTGCACGCAGTGCAGGGGAATCGGGCCTCATCTCGCGGCGAGGGGGAAGTCTCATGGTTTTTCGCGATTTGCGGCCGGAACCTGGGGTATATTCTCGAGTTACGACCTGGAGGGCCCTTCCAGACACGTGTTTGTTCAGCGACGTCAGCACTCCTGCCTAGGTGCGAGGGACACCTCGGGATTCTCCTCGAGTCTTGGCATGGCAATTGGGACGCGTCTCCACGTGAGGCGGGAGATCCAGGGTCCCTTTCCACGTGCCACAGGGATCCTGGGACTGCTATCCATTTTCCAGAGGAGTCAGGCATCGTCTCCTTTGGAAGCATTGATCTCCGCTGACCTCTCGAGTTTTCAAAGGATGTGAGGCCACAGGTCGCGATGAGGCGGAGAACTAGGTCTTTCTCTGTGTTCTCCACAGGGGATTCATACATCCCTTCGTCTTGGGAGATGCAAGACGAGCCTGCATTCCATTCACTGCAGGGATATCCGGCCTTACTTCGAGTCAGAGCATCTCAGTGTCCATTCCACTTGAGGCCAAAAACTCAGGGTCCCTCTAACATACCTGTAGCTGAGAGAAGCCTCCTCTTGAGGTGCTTGTGGAAAGTTGGTATTCCTCTTGAGTCGAAGCCAGGGACTAAGCTCTCATCTCGTGTTGATTTGGGGTCCACGGAGCCCTTTCATGTTGCTCCAGTGACCTCAGGATCCCTCTAGACTTGAGACAGTGATCTTGGGTTTTCTCTGGAGTGCCATCAAGGAAATCAAGGCTCCTTTCACGTTTGATGTGGAACACGGAATTGCTCTGCACGCAGTGCAGGGGAATCGGGCCTCATCTCGCGGCGAGGGGGAAGTCTCATGATTTTTCTAGAGTTGCGGCCAGAACCTAGGGTATATTCTCGAGTTACGATGGGGAGGGCCTTTCCAGACACGTGTTTGTTCAGCGACGTCAGGACTCCTGCCTAGGTGCGAGGGACACCTCGGGATTCTCCTCGAGTCTTTTCATGGCAATTGGGACTCGTCTCCACGTGAGGCAGGAGACCCAGGGTCCCTTTCCACGTGCCACAGGGATCCTGGGACTCCTATCCATTTTCAAGAGGAGTCAGGCATCGTCTCCTTTGGAAGCATTGATCTCCGTGGTCCTCTTGAGTTTTCAAAGGATGCGAGGCCTCCGGTCGCGATGAGGCGGAGATCTAGGTCTTTCTCTGTGGTCTCCACAGGGGATTCAGACATCCCTTCGTCTTGGGAGATGCAAGACGAGCCTGCATTCAATTCACTGCATTGATATCGGGCCTTATTTCCAGTCAGAGCACCTCGGTGTCCATTCCACTTGAGGTCACAATCTGAGGGTCCCTCTCACATACCGGTAGCTGAGAGAAGCCTCCTCTTGCTGTGCTTGTAGAAACTTGGTATTCCTCTTGAGTTGAAGCCAGGGACTAAGCTTTCATCTCGAGTTGATTTGGGGTCCACGGAGCCCTTTCGTGTTGCTCCAGTGACCTCAGGATCCCTCTAGGCTTGAGACAGTGATCTTGGGTATTCTCTGGAGTGCCATCAAGGAAATCAAGGCTCCTTTCACGTTTGAGGTGGAACACGGAATTGCTCTGCACGCAGTGCAGGGGAATCGGGCCTCATCTCGCGGCGAGAGGGAAGTCTCATGGTTTTTCTCGAATTGCGGCCAGAACCTGGGGTATATTCTCGAGTTACGATGGGGAGGGCCCTTCCAGACACGTGTTTGTTCAGCGACTTCAGTACTCCTGCCTAGGTGCGAGGACACCTCGGGATTCTCGTAGAGTCTTGGCATGGCAATTGGGACGCGTCTCCACATGAGGCAGTAGACCCAGGGTCCCTTTCCACGTGCCACAGGGATCCTGGGACTCCTATCCATTTTCAAGAGGAGTCAGGCATCTTCTCCTTTGGAAGCATTGATCTCCGTGGACCTCTCGAGTTTTCAAAGGATGAGAGGCCTCCGGTCGCGATGATGCGGAGATCTAGGGCTTTCTCTGTGGTCTCCACAGGAGATTCAGACATCCCTTCGTCTTGGGAGATGCAAGACGAGCCTGCATTCAATTCACTGCAGGGATATCGGGCCTTATTTCGAGTTAGAGCATCTCTGTGTCCATTCCATTTGAGGCCACAATCTCAGGGTCCCTCTCACATACCTGTAGCTGAGAGAAACCTCCTCTTGAGGGTCTTGTGGAAAGTTGGTATTCCTCTTGAGTCTAAGCCAGGGACTAAGCTCTCATCTCGAGTTGATTTGGGGTCCACGGAGCCCTTTCTTGTTGCTCCAGTGACCTCAGGATCCCTCTAGACTTGAGACAGTGATCTTGGGTTTTCTCTGGAGTGCCATCAAGGAAATCAAGGCTCCTTTCACGTTTGATGTGGAACACGGAATTGGTCTGCATGCAGTGCAGGGGAATCGGACCTCAACTCGCGGCGAACGGGAAATCTCATGGTTTTTCTCGAGTTGCGGCCGGAACCTGGGGTATATTCTCGAGTTACGACGGGGAGGGCCCTTCCAGACACGTGTTTGCTCAGCGACGTCAGGACTCCTGACTAGGTGCGAGGGACACCTCGGGATTCTCCTCGAGTCTTGGCATGGCAATTGGGACGCGTCTCCACGTGAGGCGGGAGACCCAGGGTCCCTTTCCACGTGCCACAGGGATCCTGGGACTCCTATCCATTTTCAAGAGGAGTCAGGCATCGTCTCCTTTGGAAGCATTGATCTCCGCAGACCTCTCGAGTTATCAAAGGATGTGAGGCCTCCGGTCGCGATGAGGCGGAGGACTAGGTCTTTCTCTGTGGTCTCCTCAGAGGATTCAGACATCCCTTCGTCTTGGCAGATGCAAGACGAGCCTGCATTCAATTCACTGCAGGGATATCCGGCCTTATTTCGAGTCAGAGCATCTCGGTGTCCATTCCACTTGAGGCCACAAACTCAGGGTCCCTCTCACATACCTGTAGCTGAGAGAAGCCTCCTCTTGAGGTGCTTGTGGAAAGTTGGTATTCCGCTTGAGTCGAAGCCAGGGACTAACCTCTCATCTCGAGTTGATTTGGTGTCCACGGAGCCCTTTCGTGTTGCTCCAGTGACCTCAGGATCCCTCTAGGCTTGAGACAGTGATCTTGGGTTTTCTCTGGAGTGCCATCAAGTAAATCAAGGCTCCTTTCACGTTTGATGTGGAACACGGGATTGCTCTGCACGCAGTGCAGGGGAATCGGGCCTCATGTCTCGGCGGGAGGGAAGTCTCATGGTTTTTCTCGAATTGCGGCCAGAACCTGGGGTATATTCTCGAGTCACGATAGGGAGGGCCCTTCCAGACACGTGTTTGTTCAGCGACTTCAGGACTCCTGCCTAGGTGGGAGGACACCTCGGGATTCTCCTCGAGTCTTGGCATGGCAATTGGGACGCGTCTCCACATGAGGCAATAGACCCAGGGTCCCTTTCCACGTGCCACAGGGATCCTGGGACTCCTATCCATTTTCAAGAGGAGTCAGGCATCGTCTCCTTTGGAAACATTGATCTCCGCAGACCTCTCGAGTTATTAAAGGATGTGAAATCTCCAGTCGCGATAAGGTGGAGGACTAGGTCTTTCTCTGTGGTCTCCTCTGGGGATTCAGACATCCCTTCGTCTTGGGAGATGCAAGACGAGCCTGCATTCAATTCACTGCAGGGATATCCGGCCTTACTTCTAGTCAAAGCATCTCGGTGTCCATTCCACGTGAGGCCACAAACTCAGGGTCACTCTCACATACCTGTAGCTGAGAGAAGCCTCCTCTTGAGGTGCTTGTGGAAAGTTGGTATTCCTCTTGAGTCGAAGCCAGGGACTAAGCTCTCATCTCGAGTTGATTTGGGGTCCACGGAGCCCTTTCGTGTTGCTCCAGTGACCTCAGGATCCCTCTAGACTTGAGACAGTGATCTTGGGTTTTCTCTGGAGTGCCATCAAGGAAATCAAGGCTCCTTTCACGTTTGATGTGGAACACGGAATTGCTCTGCACGCAGTGCAGGGGAATCGGGCCTCATCTCGCGGCGAGGGGGATGTCTCATGGTTTTTCTCGAATTGCGGCCGGAACCTGGGGTATATTCTCGAGTTACAACGGGGAGGGACCTTCCAGACACGTGTTTGTTCAGCGACGTCAGGACTCCTGCCTAGGTGCGAGAGACACCTCGGGATTCTCCTCCAGTCTTGGCATGGCAATTGGGACGCGTCTCCACGTGAGGCGGGAGACCCAGGGTCCCTTTCCACGTGCCACAGGGATCCTGGAACTCCTATCCATTTTCAAGAGGAGTCAGGCATCGTCTCCTTTGGAAGCATTGATCTCCAAGGACCTCTCGAGTTTTCAAACGATGTGAGGCCTCCGCTCGCGATGAGGCGGAGAATTAGGTCTTTCTCTGTGGTCTCCACAGGGGATTCAGACATCCCTTCGTCTTGGGAGATGCAAGACGAGCCTGCATTCAATTCACTGCAGGGATATCCGGCCTTACTTCGAGTCAGAGCATCTCGGTGTCCATTCCACTTGAGGCCACAAACTCAGGGACCCTCTCACATACCTGTAGCTGAGAGAAGCCTCCTCTTGAGGTGCTTGTGGAAAGGTGGTATTCCTCTTGAGTCGAAGCCAGGGACTAAGCTCTCATCTCGAATTGATTTGCGGTCCACGGAGCCCTTTCGTGTTGTTCCAGTGACCTCAGGATCCCTCTAGACTTGAGACAGTGATCTTGGGTTTTCTCTGGAGTGCCATCAAGGAAATCAAGGCTCCTTTCACGTTTGATGTGGAACACTGAACTGCTCTGCACGCAGTGCAGGGGAATCGGGACTCATGTCGCGGCGAGGGGGAAGTCTCATGGTTTTTCTCGAGTTGCGGCCGGAACCTGGGGTATATTCTCGAGTTAACATGGGGAGGGCCCTTCCAGACACGTGTTTGTTCAGCGAAGTCAGGACTCCTGCCTAGGTGCGAGGGACACCTCGGGATACTCCTCGAGTATTGGCATGGCAATTGGGACGCGTCTCCACTCGAGGAGGGAGACCGAGGTTCCCTTTCCACGTGCTACAGGGATCCTGGGACTCCTATCCATTTTCAAGAGGAGTCAGGCATCCTCTCCTTCAGAAGTATTGATCTCCGCGGACCTCTCGAATTTTCAAAGGATATGAGGCCTCCGATTGCGTTGAGGCGGAGGACTAGGTCTTTCTCTGTGGTCTCCACAGGGGATTCAGACAACCCTTCGTCTTGGGAGATGCAAGACGAGCCTGCATTCAATTCACTGCAGGGATATCCGGCCTTACTTCGAGTCAGAGCATCTCGGTGTCCATTCCACTTGAGGCCACAAACTCAGGGTCCCTCTCACATACCTGTAGCTGAGAGATGCCTCCTTTTGAGGTGCTTGTGGAAAGTTGGTATTCCTCTTGAGTCTAAGCCAGGGACTAAGCTCTCATCTCGAGTTGATTTGGGGTCCACGGAGCCCTTTCGTGTTGCTACAGTGACCTCAGGATCCCTCTAGACTTGAGACAGTGATCTTGGGTTTTCTCTGGAGTGCCATCAAGGAAATCAAGTCTCCTTTCACGTTTGATGTGGAACACGGAATTGCTCTGCATGCAGTGCAGGGGAATCGGGCCTCAACTCGCGGCGAGGGGGAAATCTCATGGTTTTTCTCGAGTTGCGGCCGGAACCAGGGGTATATTCTCGAGTTACGATGGGGAGGGCCCTTCCAGACACGTGTTTGTTCAGCGACGTCAGGAGATTGCCGAGGTGCGAGGGACACCTCGGGATTCTCCTCGAGTCTTGGCATGGCAAGTGGAACGCGTCTCCACGTGAGGCGGCAGACGCAGGATCCCTCTCCACGTGCCACAGTGATCCTGGGACTCCTATCCATTTTCAGGAGGAGTCAGGCATCGTCTCCTTTGGAAGCATTGATCTCCGCACACCTCTCGAGTTTTCAAAGGATGTGAGGCCTCCAGACGCGATGAGGCGGAGGACTAGTTTTTTCTCTGTCGTCTCCACAGGGGATATAGACATCCCTTCGTCTTTGGAGATGCAAGACGAGCCTGCATTCAATTCACTGCAGGGATATCCGGCCTTACTTCGAGTCAGAGCATCTCGGTGTCCATTCCACTTGAGGACACAAACTCAGGGTCCCTCTCACATACCTGTAGCTTAGAGAAGCCTCCTCTTGAGGTGCTTGTGGAAAGTTGGTATTCCTCTTGAGTCGAACCAGGGACTAAGCTCTCATCTCGAGTTAATTTGGGGTCCACGGAGCCCTTTCTTGTTGCTTCAGTGACCGCAGGTTCCCTCTAGACTTGAGACAGTGATCTTGGGTTTTCTCTCGAGTGCCATCAAGGAAATCAAGGCTCCTTTCCCGTTTGATGTGGAACACGGAATTGCTCTGCACCCAGTGCAGGGGTATCGGGCCTCATCTCGCGGCGAGGGAGAAGTCTCATGGTTTTTCTCGAGTTGCGGCCGGAACCTGGGGTATATTCCCGAGTTACGACGGCGAGGGCCCTTCCAGACACGTGTTTGTTCAGCGACGTCAGGACTCCTGCCTAGGTGCGAGGGACACCTCGGGATTCTCCTCGAGTCTTGTCATGGCAATTGGGACGCGTCTCCATGTGAGGCGGGAGACCCAGGGTCCCATTCCACGTGCCACAGGGATCCTGGGACTCCTATCCATTTTCAAGAGGAGTCAGGCATCGTCTCCTTTGGAAGCATTGATCTCCGCTGACCTCTCGAGTTTTCAAAGAATGTGAGGCCACAGGTCGCGTTGAGGCGGAGAACTAGGTCTTTCTCTGTGGTCTCCACAGGGGATTCAGACATCCCTTCGTCTTGGGAGATGCAAGACGAGCCTGCATTCAAT
Organism: Dama dama; assembly: GCF_033118175.1. Lineage (NCBI taxonomy): Eukaryota > Metazoa > Chordata > Mammalia > Artiodactyla > Cervidae > Dama > Dama dama. The sequence continues at coordinate 1,876,957 of NW_026870890.1, read as the reverse complement.
TCACTGCAGGGATATCCGGCCTTACTTCGAGTCAGAGCATCTCGGTGTCCATTCCACTTGAGGCCACAAACTCAGGGTCCCTCTCACATACCTGTAGCTGAGAGAAGCCTCCTCTTGAGGTGCTTCTGGAAAGTTGGTATTCTTCTTGAGTCGAAGCCAGGGACTAAGCTCTCATCTCGAGTTGATTTGGGGTCCACGGAGCCCTTTCGAGTTGCTACAGTGACCTCAGGATCCCTCTAGACTTGAGACAGTGATCTTGGGTTTTCTCTCGAGTGCCATCAAAAAAATCAAGGCTCCTTTCCCGTTTGATGTGGAACACGGAATTGCTCTGCACGCAGTGCAGGGGAATCGGGCCTCATCTCGCGGCGAGGGGGAAGTCTCATGGTTTTTCTCGAGTTGCAGCCGGAACCTGGGGTATATTCTCGAGTTACGACAGGGAGGGCCCTTCCAGACACGTGTTTTTTCAGCGACGTCAGCACTCCTGCCTAGGTGCGAGGGACACCTCGGGATTCTCCTCGAGTCTTGGCATGGCAATTGGGACGCGTCTCCACGTGAGGCGGGAGACCCAGGGTCCCTTTCCACGTGCGACAGGGATCCTGGGACTCCTATCCATTTTCAAGAGGAGTCAGGCATCGTCTCCTTTGGAAGCATTGATCTCCGCTGACCTCTCGAATTTTCAAAGAATGTGGGGCCACAGGTCGCGATGAGGTGGAGAACTAGGTCTTTCTCTGTGGTCTCCACAGGGGATTCAGACATCCCTTCGTCTTGGGAGATGCAAGACGAGCCTGCATTCCATTCACTGCAGGGATATCCGGCCTTTCTTCGAGTCAGAGCATCCCGGTGTCCATTCCACTTGAGGCCAAAAACTCAGGGTCCCTCTCACATACTTGTAGCTGAGAGAAGCCTCCTCTTGAGGTGCATGTGGAAAGTTGGTATTCTTCTTGAGTCGAAGCCAGGGACTAAGCTCTCATCTCGAGTAGATTTGGGGTCCTGGAGCCCTTTCGTGTTGCTACAGTGACCTCAGGACCCTCTACACTTGAAACAGTGATCTTTGGTTTTCTCTGGATTGCCATCAAGGAAATCAAGGCTCCTTTCACGTTTGATGTGGAACACGGAATTGCTCTGCACGCAGTGCAGGGGAATCGGGCCTCATCTCGCGGCGAGGAGTAAGTCTCATGGTTTTTCTCGAGTTGCGACCCGAACCCTGGGTATATTCTAGAGTTATGACGGGGAGGGCCCTTCCAGACACGTGTTTGTTCAGCGACGTCAGGACTCCTTCCTTGGTGCGAGGGACACCTCGGGATTCTCCACGAGTCTTGGCATGGTAATTGGGACGCGTCTCCACGTGATGCGGGAGACCCAGGGTCCCTTTCCACGTGCCACAGGGATCCTGGGACTCCTATCCATTTTCAAGAGGAGTCAGGCAACGTCTCCTTTGGAAGCATTGATCTCTGTGCACCTCTCGAGTTTTCAAAGGATGCGAGGCCTCCGGTCGCGATGAGGCGGAGATCTAGGTCTTTCTCAGTGGTCTCCACAGGGGATTCAGACATCCCTTCCTCTTGGGAGATGCAAGACGAGCCTGCATTCAATTCACTCCAGGGATATCGGGCCTTATTTCCAGTCAGAGCACCTCGGTGTCCATTCCACTTGAGGCCACAATCTGAGGGTCCCTCTCACTTACCTGTAGCTGAGAGAAGCCTCCTCTTGAGGTGGTTGTGGTAAGTTGGTATTCCTCCTGAGTCGAAGCCAGGTACTAAGCTCTCATCTCGAGTTGATTTGGGGTCCACGGAGCCCTTTCTTGTTGCTACAGTGACCTCAGGATCCCTCTAGACTTGAGACAGTGATCTTGGGTTTTCTCTGGTGTGCCATCAAGGAAATCAAGGCTCCTTTCACGTTTGATGTGGAACACGGAATTGCTCTGCACGCAATGCAGGGGAATCGGGCATCATCTCGCGGCGAGGGGAAAGTCTCATGGTGTTTCTCGAGTTGCGGCCGGAACCTGGGGTATATTCTCGAGTTACGACGGGGAGGGCCCTTCCAGACACGTGTTTGTTCAGCGACGTCAGGACTCCTGCCTAGGTGCGAGGGACACCTCCGGATTCTCCTCGAGTCTTGGCATGGCAATGGGGACGCGTCTCCACGTGAGGCGGGAGACCCAGGGTCCCTTTCCACGTGCCACAGGGATCCTGGGACTCCTATCCATTTTCAAGAGGAGTCAGGCATCGTCTCCTTTGGAAGCATTGATCTCCGCGGACCTCTCGAGTTTTCAAAGGATGTGAGGCCTCCGCTCGCGATGAGGCGGAGAATTAGGTCTTTCTCTGTGGTCTCCACAGGGGATTCAGACATCCCTTCGTCTTGGGAGATGCAAGACGAGCCTGCATTCAATTCACTGCAGGGATATCCGGCCTTATTTCGAGTCAGAGCATCTCGGTGTCCATTCCACTTGAGGCCACAAACTCAGGGTCCCTCTCACATACCTGTACCTGAGAGAAGCCTCCTCTTGAGGTGCTTGTGGAAAGGTGGTATTCCTCTTGAGTCGAAGCCAGGGACTAAGCTCTCATCTCGAGTTGATTTGGGGTCCACGGAGCCCTTTTGTGTTGCTACAGTGACCTCAGGATCCCTCTAGACTTGAGACAGTGATCTTGGGTTTTCTCTGTAGTGCCATCAAGGAAATCAAGGCTCCTTTCACGTTTGATGTGGAAAACGGAATTTCTCTGCACGCAGTTCAGGGGATTCGGGACTCATGTCACGGCTAGGGGGAAGTCTCATGGTTTTTCTCGAGTTGCGACCGGAACCTGGGTTATATTCTCGAGTTACGATGGGGAGGGCCCTTCCAGGCACGTGTTTGTTCAGCGACCTCAGGACCCCTGCCTAGGTGCGAGGGACACCTCGGGATTCTCCTCGAGTCTTGGCATGGCAATTGGGATGCGTCTCCATGTGATGCGGAGACGCAGGGTCCCTTTCCACGTGCTACAGGGATCCTGGGACTCCTATCCATTTTCAAGAGGAGTCAGGCATCGTCTCCTTTGGAAGCATTGATCTCCGTGGACCTCTCGAGTTTTCAAAGGATGTGAGGCCTCCGGTCGCGATGAGGCGGAGAACTAGGTCTTTTTCTGCCGTCTCCACAGGGGATTCAGACATCCCTTCGTCTTCGGAGATGCAAGACGAGCCTGCATTCAATTCACTGCAGGGATATCCGGCCTTACTTCCAGTCAGAGCATCTCGGTATCCATTCCACTTGAGGCCACAAACTCAGGGTCCCTCTCACATACCTGTAGCTGAGAGAAGCCTCCTCTTGAGGTGCTTGTGGAAAGTTGGTATGACTCTTGAATCGAAGCCAGGGACTAAGCTCTCATCTCGAGTTGATTTGGGGTCCACGGAGCCCTTTCATGTTTCTACAGTGACCTCAGGATCCCTCTAGACTTGAGACAGTAATTTTGAGTTTTATCTGAAGTGCCATCAAGGAAATCAAGGCTCCTTTCACGTTTGATGTGGAACACGGAATTGCTCTGCACGCAGTGCAGGGGAATCGGGCCTCATCTCGAGGAGAGGCAGAAGTCTCATGGTTTTTCTCGAGTTGCGGCCGGAACCTGGGGTATATTCTCGAGTTACGACGGGGAGGGCCCTTCCAGACACGTGTTTGTTCAGCGACGTCAGGACTCCTGCCTAGGTGCGAGGGACACCTCCGGATTCTCCTCGAGTCTTGGCATGGCAATGGGGACGCGTCTCCACGTCAGGCGGGAGACCCAGGGTCCCTTTCCACGTGCCACAGGGATCCTGGGACTCCTATCCATTTTCAAGAGGAGTCAGGCATCGTCTCCTTTGGAAGCATTGATCTCCGCGGACCTCTCGAGTTTTCAAAGGATGTGAGGCCTCCGCTCGCGATGAGGCGGAGAATTAGGTCTTTCTCTGTGGTCTCCACAGGGGATTCAGACATCCCTTCGTCTTGGGAGATGCAAGACGAGCCTGCATTCAATTCACTGCAGGGATATCCGGCCTTATTTCGAGTCAGAGCATCTCGGTGTCCATTCCACTTGAGGCCACAAACTCAGGGTCCCTCTCACATACCTGTACCTGAGAGAAGCCTCCTCTTGAGGTGCTTGTGGAAAGGTGGTATTCCTCTTGAGTCGAAGCCAGGGACTAAGCTCTCATCTCGAGTTGATTTGGGGTCCACGGAGCCCTTTTGTGTTGCTACAGTGACCTCAGGATCCCTCTAGACTTGAGACAGTGATCTTGGGTTTTCTCTGTAGTGCCATCAAGGAAATCAAGGCTCCTTTCACGTTTGATGTGGAAAACGGAATTTCTCTGCACGCAGTTCAGGGGATTCGGGACTCATGTCACGGCTAGGGGGAAGTATCATGGTTTTTCTCGAGTTGCGACCGGAACCTGGGTTATATTCTCGAGTTACGATGGGGAGGGCCCTTCCAGGCACGTGTTTGTTCAGCGACCTCAGGACCCCTGCCTAGGTGCGAGGGACACCTCGGGATTCTCCTCGAGTCTTGGCATGGCAATTGGGATGCGTCTCCACGTGATGCGGAGACGCAGGGTCCCTTTCCACGTGCTACAAGGATCCTGGGACTCCTATCCATTTTCAAGAGGAGTCAGGCATCGTCTCCTTTGGAAGCATTGATCTCCGTGGACCTCTCGAGTTTTCAAAGGATGTGAGGCCTCCGGTCGCGATGAGGCGGAGAACTAGGTCTTTTTCTGCCGTCTCCACAGGGGATTCAGACATCCCTTCGTCTTCGGAGATGCAAGACGAGCCTGCATTCAATTCACTGCAGGGATATCCGGCCTTACTTCGTGTCAGAGCATCTCGGTATCCATTCCACTTGAGGCCACAAACTCAGGGTCCCTCTCACATACCTGTAGCTGAGAGAAGCCTCCTCTTGAGGTGCTTGTGGAAAGTTGGTATGACTCTTGAATCGAAGCCAGGGACTAAGCTCTCATCTGGAGTTGATTTGGGGTCCACGGAGCCCTTTCATGTTTCTACAGTGACCTCAGGATCCCTCTAGACTTGAGACAGTGATTTTGAGTTTTATCTGAAGTGCCATCAAGGAAATCAAGGCTCCTTTCACGTTTGATGTGGAACACGGAATTGCTCTGCACGCAGTGCAGGGGAATCGGGCCTCATCTCGAGGAGAGGCAGAAGTCTCATGGTTTTTCTCGAGTTGCGGCCGGAACCTGGGGTATATTCTCGAGTTACGACGGGGAGGGCTCTTCCAGACACGTGTTTGTTCAGCGACGTCAGGACTCCTGCCTAGGTGCGAGGGACACCTCGGGATTCTCCTCGAGTCTTGGCATGGCAATTGGGACGCGTCTCCACGTGAGGCGGGAGACCCAGGGTCCCTTTCCACGTGTGACAGGGATCCTGGGTCTCCTATCAATTTTCAAGAGCAGTCAGACATCGTCTCCTTTGGAAGCATTGATCTCCGCGGACCTCTCGAGTTTTCAAAGGATGCGAGGCCGCCGCTCGCGATGTGGCGGAGAAATAGGTCTTTCTCTGTGGTCTCCACAGGGGATTCAGACATCCTTTCGTCTTGGGAGATGCAAGACGATCCTGCATTCCATTCACAGCCAGGATATCCGGCCTTACTACAAGTCAGAGCATCTCGGTGTACATTCCACTTGAGGCCACAAACTCAGGGTCCCTCTCACATACCTGTAACTGAGAGAGGCCTCCTCTTGAGGTGCTTGTGGAAAGTTGGTATTCCTCTTGAGTCGAAGCCAGGGACTAAAGCTCTCATCTCGTGTTGATTTGGGGTCCACGGAGCCCTTTCATGTTGCTCCAGTGACCTCAGGATCCCTCTAGTCTTGAGACAGTTATCTTGGGTTTTCTCTGGAATGCCATCAAGTAAATCAAGGCTCCTCTCATGTTTGATGTGGAACACGGATATGCTCTACACGCAGTGCAGGGGAATCGGGCCTCATCTCGTGGCGAGGGGGAAGTCTTATGGTTTTTCTCGAGTTGTGGCCGGAACCTGGGGTATATTCTCGAGTTACGACGGGGAGGGCCCTTCCAGACAGGTGTTTGTTCAGCGACATCAGGACTCCTGCCTAGGTGCGAGGGACACCTCGGGATTCTCCTCGAGTCTTGGCATGGCAATTGGGACGCGTCTCCACGTGAGGCGGGAGACCCAGGTTCCCTTTCCATGTGCCACAGGGATCCTGGGACTCCTATCCATTTTCAAGAGGAGTCAGGCATCGTCTCCTTTGGAAGCATTGATCTCCGCGGAGCTCTCGAGTTTTCAATGGATGTGAGGCCTCCGGTCGCGATGAGGTGGAGAACTAGGTCTTTATCTGTGGTTTCCACAGGGGATTCAGACATCCTTTCGTCTTCGGAGATGCAAGACGAGCCTGCATTCAATTCACTGCTGGGATATCCGGCCTTACTTCGAGTCAGAGCATCTCGGTGTCCATTCCACTTGAGGCCACAAACTCAGGGTCCCTCTCACATACCTGTAGCTGAGAGAAGCCTCCTCTTGAGGTGCTTGTGGAAAGTTGGTATTCCTCTTGAGTCGAAGCCAGGGACTAAGCTCTCATCTCGAGTTGATTTGTGGTCCACGGAGACCTTTCTTGTTGCTACAGTGACCTCAGGATCCCTCTAGATTTAGACAGTGATTTTGGGTTTTCTCTGGAGTGTCATCAAGGAAATCAAGGCTCCTTTCACTTTTGAGGTGGAACACCTAATTGACCTGCACGCAGTGCAGGGGAATCGGGCCTCATCTCGCCGCAAGGCGGAAATCTCATGGTTTTTCTCGAGTTGCGGCCGGAACCTGGGGTATATTCTCGAGTTACGACGGGGAGGGCCCTTCCAGACACGTGTTTGTTCAGCGACGTCAGCACTCCTGCCTAGGTGCGAGGGACACCTCGGGATACTCCTAGAGTCTTGACATGGAAATTGGGACGCGTCTCCACGTGAGGTGGGAGACCCAGGGTCCCTGTCCACGTGCCACAGGGATCCTGGGACTCCCATCCCTTTTCAAGAGGAGTCAGGCATCGTCTCCTTTGGAAGCATTGATCTCCATGGACCTCTCGAGTTTTCAAAGGATGTGAGGCCTCCGGTCGCGTTGAGTCGGAGAACTAGGTCTTTCTCTGTGGTCTCCACAGGGGATTCAGACATCCCTTCGCCTTGGGAGATGCAAGACAAGCCTGCATTCAATTCACTGCAGGGATATCCAGCCTTACTTCGAGTCAGAGCATCTCGGTGTCCATTCCACTTGAGGCCACAAACTCAGGGTCGCTATCACATACCTGTAGCTGAGAGAAGCCTCCTCTTGAGGTGCTTGTGGAAAGTTGGTATTCCTCTTGAGTCGAATCCAGAAACTAAGCTCTCATCTCGAGTTGATTTGGGGTCCATGGAGCCCTTTCGTGTTGCTCCAGTGACCTCAGGATCCCTCTAGTCTTGAGACAGTGATCTTGGGTTTTCTCTGGAGTGCCATCAAGGAAATCAAGGCTCCTTTCACGTTTGATGTGGAACACGGAATTTCTCTGCACGCAGTGCAGGGGAATCGGGCCTCATCTCGCGGCGAGCGGGAAGTCTCAGGGTTTTTCTCGAGTTGCGGCCGGAACCTGGGGTGTATTCTCGAGTTACGACGGGGAGGGCCCTTCCAGACACCTGTTTGTTCAGCAACGTCAGGACTCGGGCCTAGGTGCGAGGGACACCTCGGGATTCTCCTCGAGTCTTGGCATGGCAATTTGGAAGCGTCTCCACGTGAGGCGGGAGATCAAGGGTCTCTTTCCACGGGACAGAGTGATCCTGGGACTCCTATCCATTTTCAAGAGGAGTCAGGCATCGTCTCCTTTGGAAGCATTGATCTCCGAGGACCTCTCGAGTTTTCAGAGGATGTGAGGTCTCCGGTCGCTGTGTGGCGAGAACTAGGTCTTTCTCTGTGGTCTCCACAGGGGATTCAGACATCCCTTCGTCTTGGGAGATGCAAGAAGAGCCTGCACTCAATTCACTGCATGGATATCCGGCCTTACTTCGAATGAGAGCATCTCGGTGTCCATTCCACTTGAGGCCACAAACACAGGGTCCCTCTCACATACCTGTAGCTGAGAGAAGCCTCCTCTTGAGGTGCTTGGGGAAAGTTGGTATTCCACTTGAGTCGAAGCCAGGGACTAAGCTCTCATCTCGAGTTGATTTGGGGTCCACGGAGTCCTTTCGTGTTGCTACAGTCACCTGAGGATCCCTCTAGACTTGAGACAGTGATCTTGGGTTTTCTCTGGAGTGCCATCAAGGAAATCAAGGCTCCTTTCACGTTTGATGTGGAACACGGAATTGCTCTGCACGCAGTGAAGGGGATTCGGGCCTCATCTCGCAGCGAAGCGGATGTCTCATGGTTTTTCTCCACTTGTGGCCGGAACCTGGGGTATATTCTCGAGTTACGACGTTGGGGGCCCTTCCAGAAGCGTGTTTGTTCAGCGACGTCAGGACTCCTGCCTAGGTGCGAGGGACACTTCAGGATTCTCCTCGAGTCTTGGCATGGCAATTGGGACGCTTCTCTACGTGAGGCGGGAGACCCAGTGTCCGTTTCCACGTGCCACAGGGATCCTGGGACTCCTATCCATTTTCAAGAGGAGTCAGGCATCGTCTCCTTTGGAAGCATTGATCTCCGCGGACCTCTCGAGTTTTCAAAGGATGTGAGGCCTCCGGTCTCGATGAGGCGGAGAACGAGGTCTTTCTCTGTGGTCTCCACTGGGGATTCAGACATCCCTTCGTCTTGGGAGATGCAAGACGAGCCTGCACTCAATTCACTGCAGGGCTATCCGGCCTTACTTCACGTCAGAACATCTCGGTGTCCATTCCATTTGAGGCCACAAACTCAGGGTCCCTCTCACATACCTGTAGCTGAGAGAAGCCTCCTCTTGAGGTGCTTGTGGAAAGTTGGTATTCCACTTGAGTCGAAGCCAGGAACTAAGCTCTCATCTCGAGTTGATTTGGGGTCCACGGAGCCCTTTCGTGTTGCTCCAGTGACCTCAGGATCCCTCTAGACTTGAGACAGTGATCTTGGGTTTTCTCTGGAGTGCCATCAAGGAAATCAAGGCTCCTTTCACGTTTGATGTGGAATACGGAATTGCTCTGCACGCAGTGCAGGGGAATCGGGCCTCATCTCGCGGCGATTGGGAAGTCTCATGGTTGTTCTCGAGTTGCGGCCGGAACCTGGGGTATATTCTCGAGTTACGACAGGGAGGGCCGTGCAAGAAAAGTGTTTGTTCACTGACATCATCACTCCTGCCTAGGTGCGAGGGACACCTCGGGATTCGCCTGAAGTCTTGGCATGGCAATTGGGACGGGTCTCCACGTGAGGCGGGAGACCCAGGGACCCTTTCCACGTGCCACAGGGATCCTGGGACTCCTATTCACTTTCAAGAGGAGTCAGGCATCGTCTCCTTTGGAAGCATTGATCTCCGCGGACCTCTCGAGTTTTCAAAGGATGTGAGGCCTCCGGTCGCGATGAGGCGAGAACTATGTCTCTCTGTGGTCTCCACAGGGGATTCAGACATGCCTTCGTCTTGGGAGATGCAAGACGAGCCTGCATTCAATTCACTGCAGGGATATCCGGCCTTACTTCGAATCAGAGCATCTCGGTGTATATTCCACTTGAGGCCACAAATTCAGGGTCCCTCTCACATACCTGTATCAGAGAGAAGCCTCCTCTTGAGGTGCTTGTGGAAAGTTGGTATTCCTCTTGAGTCAAAGCCAGGGACTAAGCTATCATCTCGAGTTGATTTGGGGTCCACAGAGCCCTTTCGTGTTGCTACAGTGACCTCAGGGTCCCTCTAGACTTGAGACAGTGATCTTGGGTTTTCTCTGGAGTGCCATCAAGGAAATCAAGGCTCCTTTCACGTTTGATGTGGAACACAGAATTGCTCTGCACGCAGTGCAGGGAAATCGGGCCTCATCTCGCGGCGAGGTGGAAGTCTCATGGTTTTTCTCGAGTTGCGGCCGGAACCTGGGGTATATTCTTGAGTTACGACAGGAAGGGCCCTTCCAGACACGTGTTTGTTCAGCGACGTCAGGACTCCTGCCTAGGTGCTAGGGACACCTCGGGATTCTCCTCGAGTCTTGGCATGGTAATTGGGACGCGTCTCCACGTGAGTAGGAGACCCAGGGTCCCTTTCTACACTCCACAGGGATCCTGGGACTCCTATCCATTTTCAAGAGGAATCAGGCATCGTCTCCTTTGGAAGCATTGATCTCCGCGGACCTTTCGAGTTTTCAAAGGATGTGAGGCCTCCGGTCGCAATGAGGCGGAGAACTAGGTCTTTCTCTGTGGTCTCCACAGGGGATACAGACATCCCTTCGTCTTGGGAGATGCAAGACGAGCCTGCATTCAATTCACTGCGGGGATATCCAGCCTTACTTCGAGTCAGAGCATCTCGGTGTCCATTCCACTTGAGGCCACAAACTCAGGGTCCCTCTCACATACCTGTAGCTGAGAAAAGCCTCCTCTTGAGGTGCTTGTTTAAAGTTGGTATTCCTCTTGAGTTGAAGCCAGGGACTAAGGTCTCATCTCGAGTTGATTTGGGGTGTACGGAGCCCTTTCGTGTTGCTATAGTGACCTCAGTATCCCTCTAGACTTGAGAGAGTGATCTTGGTTTTTATCTGGAGTGCCATCAAGGAAATCAAGGCTTTTTTCTCGTTTGATGTGGAACACGGAATTGCTCTGCACGCAGTGCAGGGAAATTTTGCCTCATCTCGCGGCTAGATGGAAGTCTCATGGTTTTTCTCCAGTTTCGGCCGGAACCTGGGGTATATTCTCGAGTTACGACGAGGAGGGCCCTTCCAGACACGTGTTTGTTCAGCGTCGTCAGGACTCCTGCCTAGGTGCGAGGGACACCTCGGGATTCTCCTCGAGTCTTGACATGGCAATTGGGACGCGTCTCCACGTGAGGCGGGAGACCCAGAGTCCCTTTCCACGTGCCACAGGGATCCTGGGACTCCTATCCACTTTCAAGTGGAGTCAGGCATTGTCTCCTTTGGAAGCATTGATCTCCGCGGACCTCTCGAGTTTTCAAAGGATGTGAGGCTTCCGGTCGCGATGAGGCGGAGAACTAGGTCTTTCTCTGTGGTCTCCACAGGGGATTCAGACATCCCTTCGTCTTGGGAGATGCAAAACCAGACTGCATTCAATTCACTGCAGGGATATCCGGCCTAACTTCGAGTCAGAGCTTCTCGGTGTCCATTCCACTTGAGGCCACAAACTCAGGGTCCCTCTCACATACCTGTAGCTGAGAGAAGCCTCCTCTTGAGGTGCTTGTGGAAACTTGGTATTCCTCTTGAGTCGAAGCCAGGGACTAAGCTCTCATCTCGAGTTGATTTGGGGTCCACGGAGCCCTTTAGTGTTGCTACAGTGACCTCAGGATCCCTCTAGACTTGAGACAGTGATCTTGGGTTTTGTCTGGAGTGCCATCAAGGAAATCAAGGCTCCTTTCACGTTTGATGTGGAACACGGAATTGCTCTGCACGCAGTGCAGGGGAATCGGGCCTCATCTCGCGCCGAGGGGGAAGTCTCATTGTTTCTCTAGAGTTGCGGCCGGAACCTGGGGTATATTCTCGAGTTGCGACGGGGAGGGCCCTTTCAGACACGTGTTTGTTCAGCGACGTCAGGACTCCTGCCTAGGTGCCAGGGACACCTCGGGATTCTCCTCGAGTCTTGGCATTGCCATTGGGACACGTCTCCACGTGCGGCGGGAGACCCAGGCTCCCTTTCCACGTGCCACACGGATCCTGGGACTGCTATCCATTTTCAAGAGGAGTCAGGCATCTTCTCCTTTATAAGCATTGGTCTCCGAGGACCTCTCGAATTTTCAAAGGATGTGAGGCCTCCAGTCGCGATGTGGCGAGAACTAGGTCTTTCTTATGGTCTCCACAAGGGACTCAGACATCCCTTCCTCTTGCGAGATGCAAGACGAGCCTGCATTCAATTCACTGCAGGAATATCCGGCCTTACTTCGAGTCAGAGCATCTCGGTGTCCATTCCAGTTGAGGCCACAAACTCAGGGTCCATCTCACATACCTGTAGCTGAGAGAAGCCTCCTCTTGAGGTGCTTGTGGAAAGTTGGTATTCCTCTTGAGTCGAAGCCAGGGACTAAGCTCTCATCTCGAGTTGATTTGGGGTCCACGGAGCCCTTTCGTGTTGCTACAGTGACCTCAGGATCCCTCTAGACTTGAGACAGTGATCTTGGGTTTTCTCTGGAGTGCCATCAAGGAAATCAAGTCTCCTTTGATGTTTGATGTGGAACACGGAATTGCTCTGCACGCAGTGCAGGGGAATCAGGCCTCATCTCGCGGCAAGGGGGATGTCTCATGGTTTTTCTCAAGTTGCGGCTGAAACCTGGGGTATATTCTCGAGTTACGACGGGGAGGGCCCTTCCAGACACGTGTTTGTTCAGCGACGTCAGGACTCCTGCCTAGGTGCGAGGGACACCTCGGGATTCTCCTCGAGTCTTGGCATGGCAATTGGGACGCGTCTCCACGTGAGGCGGGAGACCCAGTGTCCCTTTCCACGTGCCACAGGGATCCTGGGACTCCTATCCATTTTCAAGAGGAGTCAGGCATCATCTCGTTTGGAAGCATTGATCTCCGCACACCTCTCGAGTTTTCAAAGGATGTGAGGCCTCCCCTCGCGATGAGGCGGAGAACTCGGTCTTTCTCTGTGGTCTCCACAGGGGATTCAGACATCCCTTCTTCGTGGGAGATGCAAGACGAGCCTGCATTCAATTCACTGCAGGGATATCCGGCCTTACTTCGAGTCAGAGCATCTCGGTGTCCTTTCCACTTGAGGCCACAAACTCGGGGTCCCTCAAATATACCTGTAGCTGAGAGAAGCCTCCTCTTGAGGTGCCTGTGGAAAGTTGGTATTCCTCTTGAGTCTAAGCCAGGGACTAAGCTCTCATCTCGAGTTGATTTGGGGTCCACGGAGCCATTACATGTTGCTCCAGTGACCTCAGGATCCCTCTAGACTTGAGACAGTGATCTTGGGTTTTCTCTGGAGCGCCATCAAGGAAATCAAGGCTCCTTTCAAGTTTGATGTGGAACACGGAATTGTTCTGCACGCAGTGCAGGGGAATCGGGCCTCATCTCGCGTCAAGGGGGATGTCTCATGGTTTTTCTCAAGTTGCGGCCGAAACCTGGGGTATATTCTCAAGTTACGACGGGGAGGGCCCTTCCAGACACGTTTTTGTTCAGCGACGTCAGGACTCCTGCCTAGGTGCGAGGGACACCTCGGGATTCTCCTCGAGTCTTGGCATGGCAATTGGGACGCGTCTCCACGTGAGGCGGGAGACCCAGGGTTCCTTTCCACGTGCCACAGGGATCCTGGGACTCCTATCCATTTTCAAGAAGAGTCAGGCATCTTCTCCTTTGGAAGCATTGATCTCCGCGGACCTCTCGAGTTTTCAAAGGATGTGACGCCTCCGGTCTCGATGAGGCGGAGAACGAGGTCTTTCTCTGTGGTCTCCACAGGGGATTCAGACAACCCTTCGTCTTGGGAGATGCAAGACGAGCCTGCATTCAATTCACTGCAGGGATATCCGGCCTTACTTCGAGTCAGAGCATCTCGGTGTCCATTCCACTTGAGGCCACAAACTCAGGGTCCTTCAAATATACCTGTAGCTGAGAGAAGCATCCTCTTGAGGTGCTTGTGGAAAGTTGGTATTCCTCTTGAGTCTAAGCCAGGGACTAAGCTCTCATCTCGAGTTGATTTGGGGTCGACGGAGCCCTTTCCTGTTGGTCCAGTGACCTCAGATCCCTCTAGACTTGAGACAGTGATCTTGGGTTTTCTCTGGAGTGCAATCAAGGAAATCAAAGCTCCTTTCACGTTTGATGTGGAACACGGAATTTCTCTGCATGCAGTGCAGGGGAATCGGGCCTCAACTCGCGGCGCGGGGGAAATCTCATGGTTTTTCTTGAGTTGCGGCCGGAACCTGGGTTATATTCTCGAGTTACGACGAGGAGGGCCCTTCCAGACACGTGTTTGTTCAGCGACATCAGGACTCCTGCCTAGGTGCGAGGGACACCTCGGGATTCTCCTCGAGTCTTGGCATGGCAATTGGGACGCGTATCCACGTGAGGCAGGAGACCCAGGGTCCCTTTCCACGTGCCACAGGGATCCTGGGACTCCTATCCATTTTCAAAAGGAGTCAGGCATCGTCTCCTTTGGAAGCATTGATCTCCGCGGACTTTTCGAGTTTTCAAAGGATGTGAGGCCTCTGGTCGCGATGAGGCGGAGAACTCGGTCTTTCTCTGTGGTCTCCACTGGGGATTCAAACATCCCTTCGTCTTGGGAGATGCAATACGAGCCTGCATTCAATTCACTGCAGGGATATCCGGCCTTACTTCGAGTCAGAGCATCTCGGTGTCCATTACACTTGAAGCCACAAATTCAGGGTCCCTCAAATATACATGTAGCTGAGAGAAGCCTCCCCTTGTGGTGCTTGTGGAAAGTTGGTATTCCTCTTGTGTCGAAGCCAGGGACTAAGCTCTCATCTCGAGTTGATTTGGGGTCCACGGAGCCCTTTCGTGTTGCTCCAGTGACCTCAGGATCCCTCTAGACTTGAGACAGTGATCTTGGGTTTTCTCTAGAGTGCCATCAAAGAAATCAAGGCTCCTTTCATGTTTGATGTGGAACACGGAATTGCTCTGAACGCAGTGCAGGGGAATCGGGCCTCATCTCGCGGCGAGGGGGAAGTCTCATGGTTTTTCTCGAGTTGCGGCCGGAACCTGGGGTATATTCTCGAGTTACGACGGGGAGGGCCCTTCCAGACACGTGTTTGTTCAGTGATGTCAGGACTCCTGCCTAGGTGCGAGGGACACCTCGGGATTCTCCTCGAGTCTTGGCATTGCAATTGGGACGCGTCTCCACGTGAGGCGGGAGACCCAGGGTCCCTTTCCACGTGCCAAAGGGATCCTGGGACTCCTATCCATTTTCAAGAGGAGTCAGGCATCGTCTCCTTTGGAAGCATTGATCTCCGCAGACCTCTCGAGTTATCAAAGGTTGTGAGGCCTCCGGTCGCGATGAGGCGGAGAACTCGGTCTTTCTCTGTGGTCTCCACAGGGGATTCATACATCCCTTTGTCTTGGAAGATGAAATACGAGCCTACATTCAATTCACTGCAGGGATATCCGGCCTTACTTCGAGTCAGAACATCTCGGTGCCCATTCCACTTGAGGCCAGAAACTCAGGGGCCCTCTCACATACCTGTAGCTGAGAGAAGCCTCCTCTTGAGGTGCTTCTGGAAAGTTGGTATTCCTCTTGAGTCGAAGCAAGGGTCTAAGCTCTCATCTCGAGTTGATTTGGGGTCGACGGAGCCCTTTCCTGTTGGTCCAGTGACCTCAGTATCCCTCTAGACTTGAGACAGTGATCTTGGGTTTTCTCTGGAGTGCCATCAAGGAAATCAAGGCTCCTTTCACGTTTGATGTGGAACACGGAATTTCTCTGCATGCAGTGCAGGGGAATCGGGCCTCAACACACGGCGCGGGGGAAATCTCATGGTTTTTCTTGAGTTGCGGCCGGAACCTGGGTTATATTCTCGAGTTACGACGAGGAATGCCCTTCCAGACACGTGTTTTTTCAGCGACATCAGGACTCCTGCCTAGGTGCGAGGGACACCTCGGATTCTCCTCGAGTCTTGGCATGGCTATTGGGACGCGTATCCACGTGAGGCGGGAGACCCAGGGTCCCTTTCCACGTGCCACAGCGATCCTGGGACTCCTATCCATTTTCAAGAGAAGTTAGGCATCCTCCCCTTCGGAAGTATTGATCTCCGCGGACCTCTCGAGTTTTCAAAGGATGTGAGGCCTCTGGTCGCGATGAGGCGGAGAATTAGGTCTTTCTCTGTGGTCTCCACAGGGGATTCAGACATCCCTTCGTCTTGGGAGATGCAAGACGAGCCTGCATTCAATTCACTGCAGGGATATCCGGCCTTACATCGAGTCAGAGCATCTCGGTGTCCATTCCACTTGAGGCCACAAACTCAGGGGCCCTCTCACATACCTGTAGCTGAGAGAAGCCTCCTCTTGAGGTGCTTGTGGAAAGTTGGTATTCCTCTTGACTCGAAGCCAGGGACTAAGCTCTCATCTCGAGTTGATTTGGGGTGCACGGAGCCCTTTCGTGTTGCTCCAGTGACCTCAGGATCCCTCTAGACTTGAGACAGTGATTTTGGGTTTTCTCTGGAGTGCCATCAAGGAAATCAAGGCTCCTTTCACGTTTGATGTGGAACACGGAATTG
This sequence comes from Dama dama, assembly GCF_033118175.1. NCBI lineage: Eukaryota > Metazoa > Chordata > Mammalia > Artiodactyla > Cervidae > Dama > Dama dama. The sequence goes on along the minus strand of NW_026870890.1, from coordinate 1,860,724 downwards.
CTCTGCACGCAGTTCAGGGGAATCGGGCCTCATGTCGCGTCGAGGGGGAAGTCTCATGGTTTTTCTCGAGTTTCGGCCGGAACATGGGGTATATTCTCGAGTTACGACGGGGAGGGCCCTTCCAGACACGTGTTTGTTCAGCGACGTCAGGACTCCTGCCTAGGTGCGAGGGACAACTCGGGATTCTCCTCGAGTCTTGGCATGGCAATTGGGACGCGTTTCCACGTGAAGCGGGAGACCCAGGTTCCCTTTCCACGAGCCAGAGGGATCCTGGGACTCCTATCCATTTTCAAGAGGAGTCAGGCATCGTCTCCTTTGGAAGCATTGATATCCGCGGACTTCTCGAGTTTTCAAAGGATGTGAGGCCTCCGTTCGCGTTGACGCGGAGGACTAGGTCTTTCTCTGTGGTCTCCACAGGGGATTCAGCCATCCCTTCGTCTTGGGAGATGCAAGACGAGCTTGCATTCAATTCACTGCAGGGATATCCGGCCTTACTTCGAGTCAGAGCATCTCGGTGTCCATTCCACTTGAGGCCACAAACTCAGGGTCCCTCTCACATACCTGTAGCTGAGAGAAGCCTCCTCTTGAGGTGCTTGTGGAAAGTTGGTATTCCTCTTGAGTCGAAGCCAGGGAGTAAGCTCTCATCTCGAGTTGATTTGGCTTCCACAGAGCCCTTTCGTGTTGCTCCAGTGACCTCAGGATCCCTCTAGTCTTGAGACAGTGATCTTGGGTTTTCTCTGGAGTGTCATCAAGGAAATCAAGGCTCCTTTCACGTTTGATGTGGAACACGGAATTGTTCTGGATGCAGTGCAGGGGAATCGGGCCTAATCTCGCGGCGAGGGGGAAGTCTCATGGTTTTTCTCGAGTTGCGGCCGGAACCTGGGGTATATTCTCGAGTTACGACGGGGAGGGCCCTTCCAGACACGTGTTTGTTCAGCGACGTCAGGACTCCTGCCTAGGTGCGAGGGACACCTCGGGATTCTCCTCTAGTCTTGGCATGGCAATTGGGCCGCGTCTCCACGTGTTGCGGGAGACCCAGTGTCCCTTTCCACGTGCCACAGTAATCCTGGGACTCCTATCCATTTTCAAGAGGAGTCAGGCATCGTCTCCTTTGGAAGCATTGATCTCTGCAGACCTCTCGAGTTTTCAAAGGATGTGAGGCCTCCGGTCACGATGAGGCGGAGGACTAGGTCTTTCTCTGTGGTCTCCACAGGGGATTCAGACATCCCTCCTTCTTGGGAGATGCAAGACGAGCCTGCATTCAATTCACTGCAGGGATATCCGGCCTTACTTCGAGTCAGAGCATCTCGGTGTCCATTGCACTTGAGGCCACAAATTCAGGATTCCTCTCACATACCTGTAGCTGAGAGAAGCTTCCTCTTGAGGTGCTTGTGGAAAGTTGGTATTCCTCTTGAGTCTAAGCCAGGGACTAAGCTCGCATCTCGAGTTGATTTGGGGTCCTTGGAGCCCTTTCGTGTTGCTCCAGTGACCTCAGGATCCCTCTAGACTTGAGACACTGATCTTGGGTTTTCTCTGGAGTGCCATGAAGGAAATCAAGGCTCCTTTCATTTTTGATATGGAATACGGAATTGCTCTGCACGCAGGGCAGGGGAATCGGGCCTCATCTCGCGGCGAGGGGGAAGTCTCATGGTTTTTCTCGAGTTGCGGCCGGAACCTGGGGTATATTCCCAAGTTACGACGGGGAGGTGACTTCCAGACACGTGTTTGTTCAGCAACGTCACGACTCCTGCCTAGGTGCGAGGAACACCTCGGGATTCTCCTCGAGTCTGGCATCGCAAATGGGACGTATCTCCACGTGAGGCGGGAGACCCAGGTTCCGTTTCCAAGTGCCACAGTGATCCTGGGACTCCTATCCATTTTTAAGAAAAGTCAGGCATCGTCTCCTTTAGAAGCATTGATCTCTTCAGACCTCTCGAGTTTTCAAAGGATGTGAGGCCTGCGGTCGCGATGAGGCGGAGGAGTAGGTCTTTCTCTGTGGTCTCCACAGGGGATTCAGAGAACCCTTCGTCTTTGGAGATGCAAGACGAGCCTCCATTCAATTCACTGCAGGGATATCCGGCCTTACTTCGAGTCAGAGCATCTCGGTGTCCATTCCACTTGAGGCCACAAACTCAGGGTCTCTCTCACATACCTGTAGCTGAGAGAAGCCTCCTCTTGAGTTGCTTGTGGAAAGTTGGTATTCCTCTTGCGTCGAAGCCAGGGACTAAGCTCTCATCTCGAGTTGATTTGGGGTCCCTGGGGCCCTTTCATGTTGCTCCAGTGACCTCAGGATCTTTCTAGACTTGAGACAGTGATCTTGGGTTTTCTCTGGAGTGCCATCAAGGAAATCAAGGCTCCTTTCACGTTTGATGTGGAAAACGGAATTGCTCTGCATGCCGTGCAGGGGAATCGGGCCTCAACTCGCGGGGAGGGGGAAATCTCATGGTTTTTCTCGAGTTGCGGCCGGAACCTGGGGTATATTCTCGAGTTACGACGGGGAGGGCCCTTCCAGACACGTGTTTGTTCAGCGACGTCAGGACTCCTGCCTAGGTGCGAGGGACACCTCGGGATTCTCCTCGAGTCTTGGCATGGCAATTGGGACGCGTCTCCACGTGAGGCGGGAGATCCAGTGTCCCTTTCCACGTGCCACAGGGATCCTGGGACTCCTATCCATTTTCAAGAGGAGTCAGGCATCGTCTCCTTTGGAAGCATTGATCTCCGCAGACCTCTCGAGTTTTCAAAGGATGTGAGGCCTCTGGTCGCGATGAGGCGGAGAACTCGGTCTTTCTCTGTGGTCTCCACAGGGGATTCAGACATCCCTTCTTCTTGGGAGATGCAAGACGAGCCTGCATTCAATTCACTGCAGGGATATCCGGCCTTACTTCGAGTCAGAGCATCTCGGTGTCCTTTCCACTTGAGGCCACAAACTCGGGGTCCCTCAAATATACCTGTAGCTGAGAGAAGCCTCCTCTTGAGGTGCTTGTGGAAAGTTGGTATTCCTCTTGAGTCGAAGCCAGGGACTAAGCTCTCATCTCGAGTTGATTTGGGGTCCACGGAGCCATTTCATGTTGCTCCAGTGACCTCAGGATCCCTCTAGACTTGAGACAGTGATCTTGGGTTTTCTCTGGAGTGCCATCAAGGAAATCAAGGCTCCTTTCATTTTTGATGTGGAATACGGAATTGCTCTGCACGCAGTTCAGGGGAATCGGGCCTCAACTCGCGGCGAGGGGTAAATCTCATGGTATTGTTCAGTTGCGGCCGGAACCTGGGATATATTCTCGAGTTACGACAGGGAGGGCCCTTCCAGACACGTGTTTGTTGAGCGACGTCAGGACTCCTGCCTAGGTGCGAGGGACACCTCGGGATTCTCCTCGAGTCTTGCCATGGCAATGGGGACGCGTCTCCACGTGAGGCTGGAGACCCAGGGTCCCTTTTCACGTGCCACAGGGATCCTGGGACTCCTATCCATTTTCAAGAGGAGTCAGGCATCGTCTCCTTTGGAAGCATTGATCTCCGCGGACCTCTCGAATTTTCAAAGGATGTGAGGCCTCAGGTCGCGATGAGGCGGAGAACTAGGTCTTTCTCTGTGGTCTCCACAGGGGATTCAGACATCCCTTCGTCTTGGGAGATGCAAGATGAGCCTGCATTCAATTCACTGCAGGGATATCCGGCCTTACTTCGAGTCAGAGCATCTCGGTGTCCATTCCACTTGAGGCAACAAACTCAGGGTCCCTCTCACATACCTGTAGCTGAGAGAAGCCTCCTCTAGAGGTGCTTGTGGAAAGTTCGTATTCCTCTTGAGTCGAAGCCAGGGACTAAGCTCTCATCTCCAGTTGATTTGGGGTCCATGGAGCCCTTTCGTGTTGCTCCAGTGACCTCAGGATCCCTCTAGACTTGAGACAGTTATCTTGGGTTTTCTCTGGAGTGCCATCAAGGAAATCAAGGCTCCTTTCAAGTTTGATGTGGAACACGGAATTGCTCGGCCCGCAGTGCAGGGGAATCGGGCCTCATCTCGCGGCAAGGGGGATGTCTCATGGTTTTTCTCAAGTTGCGGCTGAAACCTGGAGTATATTCTCGAGTTACGACGGGGAGGGCCCTTCTAGACACGTGTTTGTTCAGCGACGTCAGGACTCCTGCCTAGGTGCGAGGGACACCTCGGGATTCTCCTCGAGTCTTGGCATGGCAATTGGGACGCGTCTCCACGTGAGGCGGGAGACCCAGGGTCCCTTTCCACGTGCCACAGGGATCCTGGGACTCCTATCCATATTCAAGAAGAGTCAGGCATCGTCTCCTTTGGAAGCATTGATCTCCGCGGACCTCTCGAGTTTTCAAAGGATGTGAGGACTTCGGTCTCGATGAGGCGGAGAACGAGGTCTTTCTCTGTGGTCTCCACAGGGGATTCAGACATCCCTTCGTCTTGGGAGATGCAAGACGATCCTGCATTCAATTCACTTCAGGGATATCCGGCCTTACTTCGAGTCAGAGCATCTCGGTGTCCATTCCACTTGAGGCCACAAACTCAGGGTCCCTCTCACATATCTGTAGCTGAGAGAAGCCTCCTCTTGAGGTGCTTGTGGAAATTGGTATTCCTCTTGAGTCGAAGCCAGGGACTAAGCTCTCATCTCGAGTTGATTTGGGGTCCACGGAGCCCTTTCGTGTTGCTACAGTGACCTCAGGATCCCTCTAGACTTGAGACAGTGATCTTGGGTTTTCTCTGGAGTGCCATCAAGGAAATCAAGGCTCCTTTCACTTTTGATGTCGAACACGGAATTGCTCTGCACGTAGGGCAGGGGAATCGGGCCTCAACTCGAGGCTAGGTGGAAATCTCATGGTTTTTCTCGATTTGCGGCCGGAACCAGGGGTATATTCTCGAGTTACGATTGGGAGGACCCTTCCAGACACGTGTTTGTTCAGCGACGTCAGGACTCCTACCTAGGTGCGAGGGACACCTCGGGATTCTCCTCGAGTCTTGGCATGGCAACTGGGATGCGTCTCCACGTGAGGCGGGAGACGCAGGGTCCCTTTCCACGTGCCACAGGGATCCTGGGACTCCTATCCATTTTCAAGAGGAGTCAGGCATCGTCTCCTTTGGAAGCATTGATCTCCGCGGGCCTCTCGAGTTTTCAAAAGATGTGAGGCCTCCGGTCGCGTTGAGGCGGAGGACTAGGTCTTTATCTGTGGTCTCCACAGGGGATTCAGACATCCCTTCGTCTTGGGAGATGCAAGACGAGCCTGTATTCAATTCACTGCAGGGATGTCCGGCCTTACTTCGAGTCAGAGCATCTCGGTGTCCATTCCACTTGAGGCCACAAACTCACGGTCCCTCTCACATACTTGTAGCTGAGAGAAGCCTCCTCTTGAGGTACTTGTAGAAAGTTGGTATTCCTCTTGAGTTGAAGCCAGGGACTAAGCTCTCATCTCGAGTTGATTTGGGGTCCACGGAGCCCTTTCCTGTTGCTCCAGTGACCTCAGGATCCCTCTAGACTTGAGAGAGTGATCTTGGGTTTTCTCTGGTGTGCCATCAAGGAAATCAAGGCTCCTTTCACGTTTGATGTGGTACACGGAATTGCTGTGCACGCAGTGCAGGGGAATCGGGCCTCATCTCGCGGCGAGGGGGAAGTCTCATGGTTTTTCTCGAGTTGCGGTCGGAACCTGGGGTATATTCTCGATTTACGATTGGGAGGGCCCTTTCAGACACGTGTTTGTTCAGCGACGTCAGGACTCCTGCCTAGGTGCGAGGGACACCTCGGGATTCTCCTCGAGTTTTGGCATGGCAATTGGGTCGCGTCTCCACGTGACGTGGGAGACCCAGGGTCCCTTTCCACGTGCCACAGGGATCCTGGGACTCCTATCCATTTTCAAGAGGAGTCAGGCATCGTATCCTTTGGAAGCATTGATCTCCGCGGACCTCTCGAGTTTTCAAAGGATGTGAGGCCTCCGGTCGCGAGTTGGCAGAGAACTAGGTCTTTCTCTGTGGTCTCCACAGGGGATTCAGACATTCCTTCGTCTTGGGAGATGCAAGACGAGCCTGCATTCAATTCACTGCAGGGATATCCGGCCTTACTTCGAGTCAGAGCATCTCGGTGTCCATTCCATTTGAGGCCACAAACTCAGGGTGCTTCTCACATACCTGTAGCTGAGAGAAGCCTCCTCTTGAGGTGCTTGTGGAAAGTTGGTATTCCTCTTGAGTCAAAGCCAGGGACTAAGCTCTCATCTCGAGTTGATTTGGGGTCCACGGAGCCCTTTCGTGTTGCTCCAGTGACCTCAGGATCCCTCTAGACTTGAGACAGTGATCTTGGGTTTTCTCTGGAGTGCCATCAAGGAAATCAAGTCTCCTTTCACGTTTCATGTGGAACACGGAATTGCTCTGCATGCAGTGCAGGGAAATCGGGCCTCAACTCGCGGCGAGGCGGAAATCTCATAGTTTTTCTCGATTTGCGGCCGGAACCTGGGGTATATTCTCGAGTTACGATTGGGAGGACCCTTCCAGACACGTGTTTTTTCAGCGACTTCAGGACTCCTGCCTAGGTGCGAGGGAAACCTCGGGATTCTCCTCGAGTCTTGGCATGACAAATGGGACGCGTCTCCACGTGAGGCGGGAGACCCAGGGTCCCTTTCCACGTGCCACAGGGATCCTGGGACTCCATTCCATTTTCAAGAGGAGTCAGGCATTGTTTCCTTTGGAAGCATTCGTCTCCGCGGACCTCTCGAATTTTCAAAGGTTGTGAGGCCTCCGGTCGCGATGAGGCGGAGGACTAGGACTTTCTCTGTGGTCTCCACAGGGGATTCAGACATCCCTTCGTCTTGGGAGATGCAAGACGAGCCTGCATTCAATTCACTGCAGGGATATCCGGCCTTATTTTGAGTCAGAGCATCTCGGTGTACATTACACTTGAGGCCACAAATTCAGGGTCCCTCTCACATACCTGTAGCTGAGAGAAGCCTCCTCTTGAGGTGCTTGTGGAAATTGGTATTCCTCTTGAGTCGAAGCCAGGGACTAAGCTCTCATCTCGAGTTGATTTGGGGTCCACGGAGCCCTTTTGTGTTGCTCCAGTGACCTCAGGATCCCTCTAGACTTGAGACAGTGATCTTGGGTTTCTCTGGAGTGCCATCAAGGAAATCAAGGCTCCTTTCAAGTTTGATGTGGAACACGGAATTGCTCTGCACGCAGGGCAGGAGAATCGGGCCTCATCTCGCGGCGAGGGGGAAGTCTCATTGTTTTTCTCGAGTTGCGGCCGGAACCTGGGGTATATTCTCGAGTTACGACGGGGAGGGCTCTTCGAGAGACGTGTTTGTTCAGCGACGTCAGGACTCCTGCCTAGGTGCGAGGGACACCTCGGGATTCTCCTCGAGTTTTGGCATGGCAATTGGGTCGCGTCTCCACGTGAGGCGGGAGACCCAGGGTCCCTTTCCACATGCCACAGGGATCCTGGGACTCATATCCATTTTCAAGAGGAGTCAGGCATCGTCTCCTTTGGAAGCATTGATCTCCGCGGACCTGTCGAGTTTTCAAAGGATGTGAGGCCTCCGGTCGCGATGAGGCGGAGAACTCGGTCTTTCTCTGTGGTCTCCACAGGGGATTCAGACATCCCTTCGTCTTGGGAGATGCAAGACGAGCCTGCATTCAATTCCCTGCAGGGATATCCGGCCTTACTTCAAGTCAGAGCATCTCTGTGTCCATTCCACTTGAGGCCACAAACTCAGGGTCCCTCTCACATACCTGTAGCTGAGAGAAGCCTCCTCTTGAGGTGCTTGTAGAAAGTTGGCATTTCTCTTTTGTCGAAGCCAGGGACTAAGCTCTCATCTCGTGTTGATTTGGGGTCCACGGAGCCCTTTCGTGTTGCTACAGTGACCTCAGGATCCCTCTAGACTTGAGACAGTGATCTTGGGTTTTCTCTTGAATGCCATCAAGGAAATCAAGGCTCCTTTCACGTTTGATGTGGAATACGGAATTGCTCTGCATGCAGTGCAGGGGAATCGGGCCTCAACTCGCGGCTAGGTGGAAATCTCATGGTTTTTCTTGATTTGCGGCCGGAACCTGGGGTATATTCTCGAGTTACGATTGGGAGGACCCTTCCAGACACGTGTTTGTTCAGCGACGTCAGGACTCCTACCTAGGTGCGGAGGACATCTCGGGATTCTCCTCGAGTCTTGGCATGGCAATTGGGACGCGTCTCCACGTGAGGCGGGAGACCCAGTGTCCCTTTCAACGTGCCACAGGGATCCTGGGACTCCTATCCATTTTCAAGAGGAGTCAGGCATCGACTCCTTTGGAAGCATTGAACTCCGCGGACCTCTCGAGTTTTCAAAGGATGTGAGGCCTCCGGTCGCGTTGAGGCGGAGGACTAGGTCTTTATCTGTGGTCTCCACAGGGGATTCAGACATCCCTTTGTCTTGGGAGATGCAAGACGAGCCTGTATTCAATTCACTGCAGGGATATCCGGCCTTACTTCGAGTCAGAGCATCTCGGTGTCCATTCCACTTGAGGCCACAAACTCAGGGTTCCTCTCACATACTTGTAGCTGAGAGAAGCCTCCTCTTGAGGTGCTTGTAGAAAGTTGGTATTCCTCTTGAGTTGAAGCCAGGGACTAAGCTCTCATCTCGAGTTGATTTGGGGTCCACGGAGCCCTTTCGTGTTGCTCCAGTGACCTCAGGACCCCTCTAGACTTGAGACAGTGATCTTGCGTTTTCTCTGGAGTGCCATCAAGGAAATCAAGGCTCCTTTCACGTTTGATGTGGAACACGGAATTGCACTGCACGCAGTGCAGGGGAATCGGGCCTCATCTCGCGGCTAGGGGGAAGTCTCATGGTTTTTCTCGAGTTGCGGCCGGAACCTGGGGTATATTCTCGAGTTACGACGGGGAGGGCCCTTCCAGACACATGTTTGTTCAGCGACGTCAGGACTCCTGCCTAGGTGCGAGGGACACCTCGGGATTCTCCTTGAGTCTTGGCATGGCAATTGGGACGCGTCTCACGTGAGGCGGGAGACCCAGGGTCCCTTTCCACGTGCCACAGGGAACCTGGGACTCCTATCCATTTTCAAGAGGAGTCAGGCATCATCTCCTTTGGATGCATTGATCTCCGCATACCTCTCGAGTTTTCAAAGGATGTGAGGCCTCCGGGCGCAATGAGGCCGAGGACTAGGTCTTTCTCTGTCGTCTCCACAGGGGATTCAGACATCCCTTCGTCTTGGGAGATGCAAGACGAGCCTGCATTCAATTCACTGCAGGGATATCCGGCCTTACTTCGAGTCAGAGCATCTCGATGTCCATTCCACTTGAGGCCACAAACTCTGGGTCCCTCTCACATTCCTGTAGCTGAGAGAAGCCTCCTCTTGAGGTGCTTGTGGAAAGTTGGTATTCCTCTTGAGTCGAAGCCAGGGACTAAGCTCTCATCTCGAGTTGATTTGGGGTCTGAGGAGCCCTTTCGTGTTGCTCCAGTGACCTCAGGATCCCTCTAGACTTGAAACAGTGATCTTGGGTTTTCTCTGGAGTGCCATCAAGGAAATCAAGGCTCCTTTCACGTTTGATGTGGAACACGGAATTGCTCTGCACGCAGTACACGGGAATCGGGCCTCATCTCGCGCCGAGGGGAAAGTCTCATGGTTTTTCTCGAGTTGCGGCCAGAACCTGGGGTATCTTCTCGAGTTATGACGGAGAGGGCCCTTCCAGACACGTGTTTGTTCAGTGACGTCAGGACTCCTGCCTAGGTGCGAGGGACAACTCAGGATTCTCCTCGAGTCTTGGCATGGCAATTGGGACGTGTCTCCACGTGAGGCGGGAGACCCAGGGTCCCTTTCCACGTGCCACAGGGATCCTGGGACTCCTATCCATTTTCAAGTCATCGTCTCCTTTGGAAGCATTGATCTCCGCGGACCTCTCTAATTTTCAAAGGACGTGAGGCCTCCGTTCGCGTTGAGGCTGAGAACTATGTCTTTCTCTGTGGACTCCACAGGGGATTCAGACAAACCTTCGTCTTGGGAGATGCAAGACGAGCCTGCATTCAATTCACTGCAGGGATATCCTGCTTTACTTCGAGTCAGAGCATCTCGGGGCCATTCCACTTGAGGCCACAAACTCAGGGTCCCTCTCACATACCTGTAGCTGAGAGAAGCCTCCTCTTGAGGTGCTTGTGGAAAGTTGGTATTCCTCTTGAGTCGAAGCCAGGGACTAAGCTCTCATCTCGAGTTGATTTGGGGTCCACTGAGCCTTTGGTGTTGCTCCAGTGACCTCAGGATCCCTCTAGAATTGAGACAGTGATCTTGGGTTTTCTCTGGAGTGCCATCAAGGAAATCAAGGTTCCTTTCACGTTTCATGTGGAACACGGAATTGCTCTGCACGCAGTGCAGGGGAATCGGGCCTCATCTCGTGGCGAGGGGGAAGTCTCATGGTTTTTCTCGAGTTGCGGCCGAAACCTGGGGTATATTCTCGAGTTACGACGGGGAGGGCCCTTCCAGACAAGTGTTTGTTCAGCGACGTCAGGACTCCTGACTTGGTGCGAGGGACACCTCGGGATTCTCTTCGAGTCTTTGCATGGCGTCTCCAAGTGAGTCGGGAGACCCAGTGTCCCTTTCCAAGTTCCACAGGTGTCCTGGAACTCCTATCCATTTTCAAGAGGAGTCAGGCATCGTCTCCTTTGGAAGCATTGATCTCCGCGGACCTCTCGAGTTTTCAAAGGATGTGAGGCCTCCGGTCGCGATGAGGCGGAGAACTAGGTCTTTCTCTGTGGTCTCCACAGGGGATTCAGACATCCCTTCGTCTTGGGAGATGCAAGACGAGCCTGCATTCAATTCACTGCAGGGATATCCGGCCTTACTTCGAGTCAGAGTATCTCGGTGTCCATTCCACTTGAGGCCACAAACTCAGTGGCCCTCTCACATACCTGTAGCTGAGAGAAGCCTCCTCTTGAGGTGCTTGTGGAAAGTTGGTATTCCTCTTGAGTCGATGCCAGGGATGAAGCTCTCATCTTGAGTTGATTTGGGGTCGACTGAGCCCTTTCGTTTTGCTCCAGTGACCTCAGGATCCCTCTAGACTTTAGACAGTGATCTTGGGTTTTCTCTGGAGTGCCATCAAGGAAATCAAGGCTCCTTTCACGTTTGATGTGGAACACGGAATTGCACTGCACGCAGTGTAGGGGAATCGGGCCTCATCTCGCGGCGAGGGGGAAGTCTCATATTTTTTCTCCAGTTGCGGAAGGACCCTGGGGTATATTCACGAGTTACGACGGGGAGGGCCCTTCCAGACACGTGTTTGTTCAGGGACGTCAGGACTCGGGCCTAGGTGCGAGGGACACCTACGGATTCTCCTCGAGTCTTGGCATGGCAATTGGGACGCGTCTCCACGTGAGGCGGGAGACCCAGGGTCCCTTTCCACGTGCCACAGGGATCCTGGGACTCCTATCCATTTTCAAGAGGAGTCAGGAATCGTCTCCTTTGGAAGCATTAATCTCCGCGGACCTCTCGAGTTTTCAAAGGATGTGAGGCTTCCGGTCGCGATGATGCGGAGAACTAGGTCTTTCTCTGTGGTCTCCACAGGGGATTCAGACATCCCTTCGTCTTGGGAAATGCAAGACGAGCCTGCACTCAATTCACTGCAGTGATATCCGGCCTTACTTCCTGTCAGAGCATCTCGGTGTCCAGTCCACTTGAGGCCACAAACTCAGGGTCCCTCTCACATACCTGTAGCTGAGAGAAGCCTCCTCTTGAGGTGCTTGTGTAAAGTTGGTAATCCTCTTGAGTCGAAGCCAGACACTAAGCTCTCATCTCGAGTTGATTTGGGGTCCACGGAGCCCTTTCGTGTTACTCCAGTGACCTCAGGATCCCTCTAGACATGAGACAGTGATCTTGAGTTTTCTCTGGAGTGCCATCAAGGAAATCAAGGCTCCTTTCACGTTTGATGTGGAACACGGAATTGCTCTGCACACAGTGCAGGGGAATCGGGTCTCATCTCGCGGCGAGGGGGAAGTCTCATGGTTTTTCTCGAGTTGCGGTCGGAACTTGGGGTATATTCTCGAGTAACGACGGGGAGGGCCCTTCCAGAAACGTGTTTGTTCAGCGACGTCAGGACTCCTGCCTAGGTGCGAGGGACACCTCGGGATTCTCCTCGAGTCTTGGCATGGCAATTGGGACGCGTATCCATGTGAGGCGTGAGACCCAGAGTCCCTTTACACGTGCCATAGGGATCCTGGGACTCCTATCTATTTTCAAGAGAGTCAGGCATCGTCTCCTTTGGAAGCATTGATCTCCGTGGACCTCTCGAGATGTCAAAGGATGTGAGGCCTACGGTCGCGATGAGGCGGAGGACTAGGTCTTTCTCTGTGGTCTCCACAGCGGATTCAGACATCCGTTCGTCTTGGGAGATGCAAGACGAGCCAGCATTCAATTCACTGCAGGGATATCCGGCCTTACTTCGAGTCAGAGCATCTCGGTGTCCATTCCACTTGAGGCCACAAACTCAGTGTCCCTCTCACATACCTGTAGCTGAGAGAAGCCTCCTCTTGAGGTGCTTGTGGAAAGTTGGTATTCCTCTTGTGTCGAAGCCAGGGACTAAGCTCTCATCTCGAGTTGATTTGGGGTCCACGGAGAACTTTCGTGTTGCTCCAGTGACCTCAGGATCCCTCTAGACTTGAGACAGTGATCTTGGGTTTTCTCTGGAGTGCCATCTAGGAAATCAAGGCTCCTTTCACGTTTGATGTGGAACACGGCATTGCTCTGCACACAGTGCAGGGGAATCGGGCCTCATGTCACGGCGAGGGGGAAGTCTCATGGTTTTTCTCGAGTTGCGGTCGGAACCTGGGGTATATTCTCGATTTACGATTGGGAGGGCCCTTTCAGACACGTGTTTGTTCAGCGACGTCAGGAGTCCTGCCTAGGTGCGAGGGACACCTCGGGATTCTCCTCGAGTTTTGGCATGGCAATTGGGTCGCGTCTCCACGTGAGGTGGGAGACCCAGGGTCCCTTTCCACGTGCCACAGGGATCCTGGGACTCCTATCCATTTTCAAGAGGAGTCAGGCATCGTATCCTTTGGAAGCATTGATCTCCGCGGACCTCTCGAGTTTTCAAAGGATGTGAGGCCTCCGGTCGCGAGTTGGCAGAGAACTAGGTCTTTCTCTGTGGTCTCCACAGGGGATTCAGACATTCCTTCGTCTTGGGAGATGCAAGACGAGCCTGCATTCAATTCACTGAAGGGATATCCGGCCTTACTTCGAGTCAGAGCATCTCGGTGTCCATTCCATTTGAGGCCACAAACTCAGGGTGCTTCTCACATACCTGTAGCTGAGAGAAGCCTCCTCTTGAGGTGCTTGTGGAAAGTTGGTATTCCTCTTGAGTCAAAGCCAGGGACTAAGCTCTCATCTCGAGTTGATTTGGGGTCCACGGAGCCCTTTCGTGTTGCTCCAGTGACCTCAGGATCCCTCTAGACTTGAGACAGTGATCTTGGGTTTTCTCTGGAGTGCCATCAAGGAAATCAAGTCTCCTTTCACGTTTCATGTGGAACACGGAATTGCTCTGCATGCAGTGCAGGGAAATCGGGCCTCAACTCGCGGCGAGGCGGAAATCTCATGGTTTTTCTCCATTTGCGGCCGGAACCTGGGGTATATTCTCGAGTTACGATTGGGAGGACCCTTCCAGACACGTGTTTTTTCAGCGACCTCAGGACTCCTGCCTAGGTGCGAGGGAAACCTCGGGATTCTCCTCGAGTCTTGGCATGACAAATGGGACGCGTCTCCACGTGAGGCGGGAGACCCAGGGTCCCTTTCCACGTGCCACAGGGATCCTGGGACTCCATTCCATTTTCAGGAGGAGTCAGGCATCGTTTCCTTTGGAAGCATTCGTCTCCGCGGACCTCTCGAATTTTCAAAGGTTGTGAGGCCTCCGGTCGCGATGAGGCGGAGGACTAGGACTTTCTCTGTGGTCTCCACAGGGGATTCAGACATCCCTTCGTCTTGGGAGATGCAAGACGAGCCTGCATTCAATTCACTGCAGGGATATCCGGCCTTATTTTGAGTCAGAGCATCTCGGTGTACATTACACTTGAGGCCACAAATTCAGGGTCCCTCTCACATACCTGTAGCTGAGAGAAGCCTCCTCTTGAGGTGCTTGTGGAAATTGGTATTCCTCTTGAGTCGAAGCCAGGGACTAAGCTCTCATCTCGAGTTGATTTGGGGTCCACGGAGCCCTTTCGTGTTGCTCCAGTGACCTCAGGATCCCTCTAGACTTGAGACAGTGATCTTGGGTTTCTCTAGAGTGCCATCAAGGAAATCAAGGCTCCTTTCAAGTTTGATGTGGAACACGGAATTGCTCTGCACGCAGGGCAGGAGAATCGGGCCTCATCTCGCGGCGAGGGGGAAGTCTCATTGTTTTTCTCGAGTTGCGGCCGGAACCTGGGGTATATTCTCGAGTTACGACGGGGAGGGCTCTTCGAGAGACGTGTTTATTCAGCGACGTCAGGACTCCTGCCTAGGTGCGAGGGACACCTCGGGATTCTCCTCGAGTTTTGGCATGGCAATTGGGTCGCGTCTCCACGTGAGGCGGGAGACCCAGGGTCCCTTTCCACATGCCACAGGGATCCTGGGACTCATATCCATTTTCAAGAGGAGTCAGGCATCGTCTCCTTTGGAAGCATTGATCTCCGCGGACCTGTCGAGTTTTCAAAGGATGTGAGGCCTCCGGTCGCGATGAGGCGGAGAACTAGGACTTTCTCTGTGGTCTCCACAGGGGATTCAGACATCCCTTCGTCTTGGCAGATGCAAGACGAGCCTGCATTCAATTCCCTGCAGGGATATCCGGCCTTACTTCAAGTCAGAGCATCTCTGTGTCCATTCCACTTGAGGCCACAAACTCAGGGTCCCTCTCACATACCTGTAGCTGAGAGAAGCCTCCTCTTGAGGTGCTTGTAGAAAGTTGGCATTTCTCTTTTGTCGAAGCCAGGGACTAAGCTCTCATCTCGTGTTGATTTGGGGTCCACGGAGCCCTTTCGTGTTGCTACAGTGACCTCAGGATCCCTCTAGACTTGAGACAGTGATCTTGGGTTTTCTCTGGAGTGCCATCAAGGAAATCAAGGCTCCTTTCACTTTTGATTTCGAACACGGAATTGCTCTGCACGTAGGGCAGGGGAATCGGGCCTCAACTCGAGGCTAGGTGGAAATCTCATGGTTTATCTCGATTTGCGGCCGGAACCAGGGGTATATTCTCGAGTTACGATTGGGAGGACCCTTCCAGACACGTGTTTGTTCAGCGACGTCAGGACTCCTACCTAGGTGCGAGGGACACCTCGGGATTCTCCTCGAGTCTTGGCATGGCAACTGGGATGCGTCTCCACGTGAGGCGGGAGACGCAGGGTCCCTTTCCACGTGCCACAGGGATCCTGGGACTCCTATCCATTTTCAAGAGGAGTCAGGCATCGTCTCCTTTGGAAGCATTGATCTCTGCGGGCCTCTCGAGTTTTCAAAAGATGTGAGGCCTCCGGTCGCGTTGAGGCGGAGGACTAGGTCTTTATCTGTTGTCTCCACAGGGGATTCAGACATCCCTTCGTCTTGGGAGATGCAAGACGAGCCTGTATTCAATTCACTGCAGGGATGTCCGGCCTTACTTCGAGTCAGAGCATCTCGGTGTCCATTCCACTTGAGGCCACAAACTCACGGTCCCTCTCACATACTTGTAGCTGAGAGAAGCCTCCTCTTGAGGTACTTGTAGAAAGTTGGTATTCCTCTTGAGTTGAAGCCAGGGACTAAGCTCTCATCTCGAGTTGATTTGGGGTCCACGGAGCCCTTTCCTGTTGCTCCAGTGACCTCAGGATCCCTCTAGACTTGAGAGAGTGATCTTGGGTTTTCTCTGGTGTGCCATCAAGGAAATCAAGGCTCCTTTCACGTATGATGTGGTACACGGAATTGCTGTGCACGCAGTGCAGGGGAATCGGGCCTCATCTCGCGGCGAGGGGTAAGTCTCATGGTTTTTCTCGAGTTGCGGTCGGAACCTGGGGTATATTCTCGATTTACGATTGGGAGGGCCCTTTCAGACACGTGTTTGTTCAGCGACGTCAGGACTCCTGCCTAGGTGCGAGGGACACCTCGGGATTCTCCTCGAGTTTTGGCATGGCAATTGGGTCGCGTCTCCACGTGAGGTGGGAGACCCAGGGTCCCTTTCCACGTGCCACAGGGATCCTGGGACTCCTATCCATTTTCAAGAGGAGTCAGGCATCGTATCCTTTGGAAGCATTGATCTCCGCGGACCTCTCGAGTTTTCAAAGGATGTGAGGCCTCCGGTCGCGAGTTGGCAGAGAACTAGGTCTTTCTCTGTGGTCTCCACAGGGGATTCAGACATTCCTTCGTCTTGGGAGATGCAAGACGAGCCTGCATTCAATTCACTGAAGGGATATCCGGCCTTACTTCGAGTCAGAGCATCTCGGTGTCCATTCCATTTGAGGCCACAAACTCAGGGTCCCTCTCACATACCTGTAGCTGAGAGAAGCCTCCTCTTGAGGTGCTGTGGAAAGTTGGTATTCCTCTTGAGTCAAAGCCAGGGACTAAGCTCTCATCTCGAGTTGATTTGGGGTCCACGGAGCCCTTTCGTGTTGCTCCAGTGACCTCAGGATCCCTCTAGACTTGAGACAGTGATCTTGGGTTTTCTCTGGAGTGCCATCAAGGAAATCAAGTCTCCTTTCACGTTTCATGTGGAACACGGAATTGCTCTGCATGCAGTGCAGGGAAATCGGGCCTCAACTCGCGGCGAGGCGGAAATCTCATGGTTTTTCTCCATTTGCGGCCGGAACCTGGGGTATATTCTCGAGTTACGATTGGGAGGACCCTTCCAGACACGTGTTTTTTCAGCGACCTCAGGACTCCTGCCTAGGTGCGAGGGAAACCTCGGGATTCTCCTCGAGTCTTGGCATGACAAATGGGACGCGTCTCCACGTGAGGCGGGAGACCCAGGGTCCCTTTCCACGTGCCACAGGGATCCTGGGACTCCATTCCATTTTCAGGAGGAGTCAGGCATCGTTTCCTTTGGAAGCATTCGTCTCCGCGGACCTCTCGAATTTTCAAAGGTTGTGAGGCCTCCGGTCGCGTTGAGGTGGAGGACTAGGACTTTCTCTGTGGTCTCCACAGGGGATTCAGACATCCCTTCGTCTTGGGAGATGCAAGACGAGCCTGCATTGAATTCACTGCAGGGATATCCGGCCTTATTTCGAGTCAGAGCATCTCGGTGTCCATTCCACTTGAGGCCACAAACTCAGGGTCCCTCTCACATACCTGTAGCTGAGAGAAGCCTCCTCTTGAGGTGCTTGTGGAAAGTTGGTATTCCTCTTGAGTCGAAGCCAGGGACTAAGCTCTCATCTCGAGTTGATTTGGGGTCCACGGAGCTCCTTCGTGTTGCTCCAGTGACCTCAGGATCCCTCTAGACTTGAGACAGTGATCTTGGGTTTTCTCTGGAGTGCCATCAAGGAAATCAAGGCTCCTTTCACGTTTGATGTGGAACACGGAATTGTTCTGCACGCAGTGCAGGGGAATCGGGCTTCATCCAGTGGCGAGGGGGAAGTCTCATGGTTTTTCTCGAGTTGCGGCCGGAACCTGGGGTATATTCTCGAGTTACGACGGGGAGGGCCCTTCCAGACACGTGTTTGTTCAGCGACGTCAGGACTCCTGCCTAGGTGCGAGGGACACCTCGGGATTCACCTCGAGTCTTGGCATGGCAATGGGGACGCGTCTCCACGTGAGGCGGGAGACCCAGGGTCCCTTTCCACGTGCCACAGGGATCCTGGGACTCCTATCCATTTTCAAGAGGAGTCAGGCATCGTCTCCTTTGGAAGCATTGATCTCTGTGGACCTCTCGAATTTTCAAAGGATGTGAGGCCTCTGGTCGCGATGAGGCAGAAAATTAGGTCTTTCTCTGTGGTCTCCACAGGGGATTCAGACATCCCTTCGTCTTGGGAGATGCAAGACGAGCCTGCATTCAATTCACTGCAGGGATATCCGGCCTTACGTGGAGTCAGAGCAACTCGGTGTCCATTCCACTTGAGGCCACAAACTCGGGGTCCCTCTCACATACCTGTAGCTGAGAGAAGCCTCCTCTTGAGGTGCTTGCGGAAAGTTGATATTCCTCTTGATTCGAAGCCAGGGACTAAGCTCTCATCTCGAGTTGATTTGGGGTCAACGGAGCCCTTTCATGTTGCTCCAGTGACCTCAGGATCCCTCTAGACTGGAGACAGTGATCTTGGGTTTTCTCTGGAGTGCCATCAAGGAAATCAAGGCTCCTTTCACTTTTGATGTGGAACAAGGAATTGCTCTGCACGCAGTGCAGGGGAATCCGGCCTCATCTCGCGGCGAGGGGGAAGTCTCATGGTTTTTCTCGAGTTGCGGCCGGAACCTGGGGTATATTCTCGAGTTACGACGGGGAGGGCCCTTCCAGACACGTGTTTGTTCAGCGACGTCAGGACTCCTGCCTAGGTGCGAGGGACACCTCGGGATTCTCCTCGTGTCTTGGCATGGCAATTGGGACGCGTCTCCACGTGAGGCGGGAGACCCAGGGTCCCTTTCCACGTGCCACAGGGATCCTTGGACTCCTATCCATTTTCAAGAGGAGTCAGGCATCGTCTCCTTTGGAAGCATTGATCTCCGCGGACCTCTCGAGTTTTCAAAGGATGTGAGGCCTCCGGTCGCGATGAGGCGGAGAACTCGGTCTTTCTCTGTGGTCTCCACAGGGGATTCAGACATCCCTTCGTCTTGGGAGATGCAAGACGAGCCTGCATTCAATTCACTGCAGGGATATCCGGCCTTACTTCGAGTCAGAGCATCTCGGTGTCCATTCCACTTGAGGCCACAAACTCAGGGTCCCTCTCACATACCTGTAGCTGAGAGAAGCCTCCTCTTGAGGTGCTTGTGGAAAGTTGATATTCCTCTTGAGTCGAAGCCAGGGACTAAGCTCTCATCTCGAGTTGATTTGGGGTCCACGGAGCCCTTTCGTGTTGCTCCAGTGACCTCAGGATCCCTCTAGACTTGAGATAGTGATCTTGGGTTTTCTCTGGAGTGCCATCAAGGAAATCAAGGCTCCTTTCACGTTTGATGTGGAACACGGAATTGCTCTGCATGCAGTGCAGGGGAATCGGGCCTCATCTCGCGGCGAGGGCGAAGTCTCATGGTTTTTCTCGAGTTGCGGCCGGAACCGGGGGTATATTCTCGAGTTACGACGGGGAGGGCCCTTCCAGACAAGTGTTTGTTCAGCGACGTCAGGACTCCTGCCTAGGTGCCAGGGACACCTCTGGATTCTCCTCGAGTCTTGACATGGCAATTGGGATGCGTCTCCACGGGAGGCGGGAGACCCAGGGTCCCTTTCCACGTGTCACAGGGATCCTGGGACTCCTATCCATTTTCAAGAGGAGTCAGGCATCGTCTCCTTTGGAAGCATTGATCTCCGCGGTCCTCTCGAGTTTTCAAAGGATGTGAGGCTTCCCGTCGCGATGAGGCGGAGAACTGGGTCTTTCTCTGTGGTCTCCACAGGGGATTCAGACAACCCTTCGTCTTGGGAGATGCAAGACGAGCCTGCATTCAATTCACTGCAGGGATATCTGGCCTTACTTCGAGTCAGAGCATCTCGGTGTCCATTCCACTTGAGGTCACAAACTCAGGGTCCCTCTCACATACCTGTAGCTGAGAGAAGCCTCCTGTTGAGGTGCTTTTGGAAAGTTGGTATTCTTCTTGAGTCGAAGCCAGGGACTAAGCTCTCATCTCGAGTTGATTTGGGGTCCACGGAGCCCTTTCGTGTTGCTCCACTGACCTCAGGATCCCTCTAGACTTGAGACAGTGATCTTGGGTTTTCTCTGGAGTGCCGTCAAGGAAATCAAGGCTCCTTTCACGTTTGATGTGGAACACGGAATTGCTCTGCACGCAGTGCAGGGGAATCGGGCCTCATCTCGCAGCGAGGGGGAAGTCTCATGGTTTTTCTCGAGTTGCGGCCGGAACCTGGGGTGTATTCTCGAGTTACGACGGGGAGGGACCTTCCAGACACGTGTTTGTTCAGCGACGTCAGGACTCCTGCCTAGGTGCGAGGGACACCTCGGGATTCTCCTCGAGTCTTCGCATGGCAATTGGGACGCGTCTCCACGTGAGGCGGGAGACGCAGGGTCCCTTTCCACGTGCCACAGGGATCCTGGGACTCCTATCCATTTTCAAGAGGAGTCAGGCATCGTCTCCTTTGGAAGCATTGATCTCCGCGGACGTCTCGAGTTTTCAAAGGATGTGAGGCCTCCCCTCGCGATGAGGCGGAGAACTAGGTCTTTCTCTGTGGTCTCCACAGGGGATTCAGACAACCCTTCGTCTTGGGAGATGCAAGACGAGCCTGCATTCAATTCACTGCAGGGATATCTGGCCTTACTTCGAGTCAGAGCATCTCGGTGTCCATTCGACTTGAGGCCACAAACTCAGGGTCCCTCTCACATACCTGTAGCTGAGAGAAGCCTCCTCTTGAGGTGCTTGTGGAAACTTGGTATTCCTCTTGAGTCGAAGCCAGGGACTAAGCTCTCATCTCGAGTTGATTTGGGGTCCACGGAGCCCTTTCGTGTTGCTCCAGTGACCTCAGGATCCCTCTAGACTTGAGACAGTGATCTTGGGTTTTCTCTGGAGTGCCATCAAGGAAATCAAGTCTCCTTTCTTTTTTGTTGTGGAATACGGAATTGCTCTGCACGCAGTGCAGGGGAATCGGGCCTCATCTCGCAGCGAGGGGGAAGTCTCATGGTTTTTCTCGAGTTGCGGCCGGAACCTGGGGTATATTCTCGAGTTACGACGGGGAGGGCCCTTCCAGACATGTGTTTGTTCAGCGACGTCAGGACTCCTGCCTAGGTGCGAGGGACACCTCGGGATTCTCCTCGAGTCTTGGCATGGCAATTGGGACGCGTCTCCACGTGAGGCGGGAGACGCAGGGTCCCTTTCCACGTGCCACAGGGATCCTGGGACTCCTATCCATTTTCAAGAGGAGTCAGGCATCGTCTCCTTTGGAAGCATTGATCTCCGCGGACTTCTCGAGTTTTCAAAGGATGTGAGGCCTCTGTTCGCGTTGAGACGGAGGACTAGGTCTTTCTCTGTGGTCTCCACAGGGGATTCAGACAACCCTTCGTCTTGGGAGATGCAAGACGAGCCTGCATTCAATTCACTGCAGGGATATCCAGCCTTACTTCGAGTCAGAGCATCTCGGGGTCCATTCCACTTGAGGCCACAAACTCAGGGTCCCTCTCACATACATGTAGTTGAGAGAAGCCTCCTCTTGAGGTGCTTGTGGAAAGTTGGTATTCCTCTTGAGTCGAAGCCAGGGACTAAGCTCTCATCTCGAGTTGATTTGGGGTCCACGGAGCCCTTTCGTGTTGCTCCAGTGACCTCAGGATCCCTCTAGACTTGAAACAGTGACCTTGGGTTTTCTCTGGAGTGCCATCAAGGATATAAAGGCTCCTTTCACGTTTGATGTGGAACACGGAATTGCTCTGCACGCAGTGCAGGGGAATCGGACCTCATCTCGCGGCGAGGGGGAAGTGTCATGGTTTATCTCGAGTTGCGGCCGGAACCTGGGGTATATTCTCGAGTTACGACGGGGAGGGCCCTTCCTTACACGTGTTTGTTCAGCGACGTCAGGACTCCTGCATAGGTGCGAGGGACACCTCGGGATTCTCCTCGAGTCTTGGCATGGCAATTGGGACGTGTCTCCACGTGAGGCGGGAGACCCAGGGTCCCTTTCCATGTGCCACATTGATCCTGGGACTCCTATCCATTTTCAAGAGGAGTCAGGCATCGTCTCCTTTGGAAGCATTGATCTCCGCGGACCTCTCGAGTTTTCAAAGGATGTGAGGCCTCCGGTCGCGATGAGGCGGAGGACTAGGTCTTTCTCTGTGGACTCCACAGGGGATTCAGACATCCCTTCGTCTTGGGAGATGCAAGATGAGCCTGCATTCAATTCACTCCAGGGATATCTGGTCTTACTTCGAGTCACAGCATCTCGGTGTCCATTCCACTTGAGGCCTCAAACTCAGGGTCCCTCTCACATACCTGTAGCTGAGAGAAGCCTCCTCTTGAGGTGCTTGTGGAAAGTTGGTATTCCTCTTGAGTCGAAGCCAGGGACTAAGCTCTCATCTCGAGTTGATTTGGGGTCCACGGAGCCCTTTCGTGTTGCTCCAGTGACCTCAGGATCCCTCTAGACTTGAGACAGTGATCTTGGGTTTTCTCTGGAGTGCCATCAAGGAAATCAAGGCTCCTTTCACGTTTGATGTGGAACACGGAAATGTTCTGCACGCAGTGCAGGGGAATCGGGCCTCATCTCGCGGCGAGGGGGAAGTCTCATGGTTTTTCTCGAGTTGCGGCCGGAACCTGGGGTATATTCTCGAGTTACGACGGGGAGGGCCCTCCCAGACACGTGTTTGTTCAGCGACGTCAGGACTCCTGCCTAGGTGCGAGGGACACCTCGGGATTCTTCTCGAGTCTTGGCATGGCAATTGCGACGCCTCTCCATGTGAGGCGGGAGACCCAGGGTCCCTTTCCACGTGCCACAGGGATCCTGGGACTCCTATCCATTTTCAAGAGGAGTCAGGCATCGTCTCCTTTGGAAGCATTGATCTCCGCAGACCTCTCGAGTTTTCAAAGGATGTGGGGCCTTCGGGCTCGATGAGGCGGAGAACGATGTCTTTCTCTGTGGTCTCCACAGGGGATTCAGACAACCCTTCGTCTTGGGAGATGCAAGACGATCCTGCATTCAATTCACTGCAGGGATATCCGGCCTTACTTCGAGTCAGAGCATCTCGGTGTCCATTCCACTTGAGGCCACAAATTCAGGGTTCCTCTCACATACCTGTAGCTGAGCGAGGCTTCCTCTTGAGGTGCTTGTGGAAAGTTGGTATTCCCCTTGAGTCTAAGCCAGGGACTAAGCTCTCATCTCGAGTTGATTTGGGGTCCTTGGAGCCCTTTCGTGTTGCTCCAGGGACCTCAGGATCCCTCTAGACTTGAGACACTGATGTTGGGTTTTCTCTGGAGTGCCATCAAGGAAATCAAGGCTCCTTTCATTTTTGATGTGGAATACGGAATTGCTCTGCACGCAGGGCAGGGGAATCGGGCCTCATCTCGCGGCGAGGGGGAAGTCTCATGGTTTTTCTCGAGTTGCGGCCGGAACCTGGGGTATATTCTCGAGTTACGACGGGGAGGTCCCTTCCAGACATGTGTTTGTTCAGCGACGTCAGGACTCCTGCCTAGGTGCGAGGGACACCTCGGGATTCTCCTCGAGTCCTGGCATGGCAATGGGGACGCGTCTCCACGTGTGGCGGGAGACCCAGGGTCCCTTTCCACGTGCCACTCGGATCCTGGGACTCCTATCCATTTTCAAGAGGAGTCAGGAATCGTCTCCTTTAGAAGCATTGATCTCTTCAGACCTCTCCAGTTTTCAAAGGATGTGAGGCCTCCGGTCGCGATGAGGCGGAGGAGTAGGTCTTTCTCTGTGGTTTCCACAGGGGATTCAGACAACCCTTCGTCTTGGGAGATGCAAGACGAGCCTGCATTCAATTCACTGCAGGGATATCCGGTCTTACTTCGAGTCAGAGCATCTCGGTGTCCTTTCCACTTGAGGCCACAAACTCGGGGTCCCTCAAATATACCTGTAGCTGAGAGAAGCCTCCTCTTGAGGTGCTTGTGGAAAGTTGGTATTCCTCTTGAGTCTAAGCCAGGGACTAAGCTCTCATCTCGAGTTGATTTGGGGTCCATGGAGCCCTTTCATGTGGCTCCAGTGACCTCAGGATCCCTCTAGACTTGAGACAGTGATCTTGGGTTTTCTCTGGAGTGCCATCAAGGAAATCAAGGCTCCTTTCTTTTTTGATGTGGAATACGGAATTGCTCTGCACGCAGGGCAGGGGAATCGGGCCTCATCTCGCGGCGAGGGGGAAGTCTCATGGTTTTTCTCGAGTTGCGGCCGGAACCTGGGGTATATTCTCGAGTTACAACGGGGAGGGCCCTTCCAGACACGTGTTTGTTCAGTGACGTCAGGACTCCTGCCTAGGTGCGAGGGACACCTCGGGATTCTCCTCGAATCTTGGCATGGCAATTGGGACGCCTCTCCACGTGAGGCGGGAGACCCAGTGTCCCTTTCCCCGTGCCACAGGGATCCTGGGACTCCTATCCATTTTCAAGAGGAGTCAGGTATCGTTTCCTTTGGAAGCATTGATCTCCGCGGACCTCTCGAGTTTTCATAGGATGTGAGGCCTCCGCTCGCGATGAGGCGGAGAATTAGGTCTTTCTCTGTGGTCTCCACAGGGGATTCAGACATCCCTTCGCCTTGGGAGATGCAAGACGAGCCTGCATTCAATTCACTGCAGGGATATCCGGCCTTACTTCGAGTCAGAGCATCTCGGTGTCCATTCCATTTGAGGCCACAAACTCCGGGGCCCTCTCACATACCTGTAGCTGAGAGAAGCCTCCTCTTGAGGTGCTTGTGGAAAGTTGGTATTCTTCTTGAGTCGAAGCCAGGGACTAAACTCTCATCTCGAGTTGATTTCGGGTCCACAGAGCCCTTTCGTGTTGCTACAGTGACCTCAGGATCCCTCTAGACTTGAGACAGTGATCTTGGGTTTTCTCTGGAGTGCCATCAAGGAAATCAAGGCTCCTTTCACGTTTGATGTGGAACACGGAATTGTTCTGCACGCAGTGCAGGGGAATCGGGCTTCATCCAGCGACGAGGGGGAAGTCTCATGGTTTTTCTCGAGTTGCGGCCGGAACCTGGGGTATATTCTCGAGTTACGCCGGGGAGGGCCCTTCCAGACACGTGTTTGTTCAGCGACGTCAGGACTCCTACTAGGTGCGAGGGACACCTCGGTATTCTCCTCGAGTCTTGGCATGGCAATGGGGACGCGTCTCCACATGAGGCGAGAGACCCAGGGTCCCTTTCCACGTGCCACAGGGATCCTTGGACTCCTATCCATTTTCAAGAGGAGTCAGGCATCGTCTCCTTTGGAAGCATTGATCTCCGCGGACCTCTCGAGTTTTCAAAGGATGTGAGGCCTCCGCTCGCGATGAGGCGGAGAATTAGGTTTTTCTCTGTGGTCTCCACAGGGGATTCAGACATCCCTTCGTCTTGGGAGATGCAAGACGAGCCTGCATTCAATTCACTGCAGGGATATCCAGCCTTACATCGAGTCAGAGCATCTCGGTGTCCATTCCACTTGAGGCCACAAACTCAGGGGCCCTCTCACATACCTGTAGCTGAGAGAAGCCTCCTCGTGAGGTGCTTGTGGAAAGTTGGTATTCCTCTTGAGTCGAAGCCAGGGACTAAGCCCTCATCTCGAGTTGATTTGGGTCCACGGAGCCCTTTTGTGTTGCTACAGTGACCTCAGGATCCCTCTAGACTAGAGACAGTGATCTTGGGTTTTCTCTGGAGTGCCATCAAGGAAATCAAGGCTCCTTTCACTTTTGATGTGGAATACGGAATGCTCTGCACGCAGGGCAGGGGAATCGGGCCTCATCTCGCGGCGAGGGGGAAGTCTCATGGTTTTTCTAGAGTTGCTGAAGAACCTGGGGTATATTCTCGAGTTACGACGGGGAGGTCCCTTCCAGACATGTGTTTGTTCAGCGACGTCAGGACTCCTGCCTAGGTGCGAGGGACACCTCGGGATTCTCCTCGAGTCTTAGCATGGCAATTGGGATGCGTCTCCACGTGAGGCATGAGACCCTGGGCTCCTTTCCACGTGCCACAGGGATCCTGGGACTCCTATCCATTTTCAAGAGGAGTCGGGCATCGTCTCCTTTGGAAGCATTGATCTCCGCAGACCTCTCGAGTTTTCAAAGGATGTGAGTCCTCCGGTCGCGATGAGGCGGAGGACTAGGTCTTTCTCTGTGGTCTCCACAGGGAATTCAGTCATCTCTTCGTCTTGGGAGATGCAAGACGAGCCTGCATTCAATTCACTGCAGGCATATCCAGCCTTACTTCGAGTCAGAGCATCCCGGTGTCCATTCCACTTGAGGCCACAAACTCGGGGTCCCTCAAATATACCTGTAGCTGAGAGAAGCCTCCTCTTGAGGTGCTTGTGGAAAGTTGGTATTCCTCTTGAGTCGAAGCCAGGGACTAAGCTCTCATCTCGAGTTGATTTGGGTCCACGGAGCCCTTTCGTGTTGCTCCAGTGACCTCAGGATCCCTCTAGACTTGAAACAGTGACCTTGGGTTTTCTCTGGAGTGCCATCAAGGATATAAAGGCTCCTTTCACGTTTGATGTGGAACACGGAATTGCTCTGCACGCAGTGCAGGGGAATCGGACCTCATCTCGCGGCGAGGGGGAAGTGTCATGGTTTATCTCGAGTTGCGGCCGGAACCTGGGGTATATTCTCGAGGTACGACGGGGAGGGCCCTTCCTTACACGTGTTTGTTCAGCGACGTCAGGACTCCTGCATAGGTGCGAGGGACACCTCGGGATTCTCCTCGAGTCTTGGCATGGCAATTGGGACGTGTCTCCACGTGAGGCGGGAGACCCAGGGTCCCTTTCCATGTGCCACATTGATCCTGGGACTCCTATCCATTTTCAAGAGGAGTCAGGCATCGTCTCCTTTGGAAGCATTGATCTCCGCGGACCTCTCGAGTTTTCAAAGGATGTGAGGCCTCCGGTCGCGATGAGGCGGAGGACTAGGTCTTTCTCTGTGGACTCCACAGGGGATTCAGACATCCCTTCGTCTTGGGAGATGCAAGATGAGCCTGCATTCAATTCACTCCAGGGATATCTGGTCTTACTTCGAGTCACAGCATCTCGGTGTCCATTCCACTTGAGGCCTCAAACTCAGGGTCCCTCTCACATACCTGTAGCTGAGAGAAGCCTCCTCTTGAGGTGCTTGTGGAAAGTTGGTATTCCTCTTGAGTCGAAGCCAGGGACTAAGCTCTCATCTCGAGTTGATTTGGGGTCCACGGAGCCCTTTCGTGTTGCTCCAGTGACCTCAGGATCCCTCTAGACTTGAGACAGTGATCTTGGGTTTTCTCTGGAGTGCCATCAAGGAAATCAAGGCTCCTTTCACGTTTGATGTGGAACACGGAAATGTTCTGCACGCAGTGCAGGGGAATCGGGCCTCATCTCGCGGCGAGGGGGAAGTCTCATGGTTTTTCTCGAGTTGCGGCCGGAACCTGGGGTATATTCTCGAGTTACGACGGGGAGGGCCCTCCCAGACACGTGTTTGTTCAGCGACGTCAGGACTCCTGCCTAGGTGCGAGGGACACCTCGGGATTCTTCTCGAGTCTTGGCATGGCAATTGCGACGCCTCTCCATGTGAGGCGGGAGACCCAGGGTCCCTTTCCACGTGCCACAGGGATCCTGGGACTCCTATCCATTTTCAAGAGGAGTCAGGCATCGTCTCCTTTGGAAGCATTGATCTCCGCAGACCTCTCGAGTTTTCAAAGGATGTGGGGCCTTCGGGCTCGATGAGGCGGAGAACGATGTCTTTCTCTGTGGTCTCCACAGGGGATTCAGACAACCCTTCGTCTTGGGAGATGCAAGACGATCCTGCATTCAATTCACTGCAGGGATATCCGGCCTTACTTCGAGTCAGAGCATCTCGGTGTCCATTCCACTTGAGGCCACAAATTCAGGGTTCCTCTCACATACCTGTAGCTGAGCGAAGCTTCCTCTTGAGGTGCTTGTGGAAAGTTGGTATTCCCCTTGAGTCTAAGCCAGGGACTAAGCTCTCATCTCGAGTTGATTTGGGGTCCTTGGAGCCCTTTCGTGTTGCTCCAGGGACCTCAGGATCCCTCTAGACTTGAGACACTGATGTTGGGTTTTCTCTGGAGTGCCATCAAGGAAATCAAGGCTCCTTTCATTTTTGATGTGGAATACGGAATTGCTCTGCACGCAGGGCAGGGGAATCGGGCCTCATCTCGCGGCGAGGGGGAAGTCTCATGGTTTTTCTCGAGTTGCGGCCGGAACCTGGGGTATATTCTCGAGTTACGACGGGGAGGTCCCTTCCAGACATGTGTTTGTTCAGCGACGTCAGGACTCCTGCCTAGGTGCGAGGGACACCTCGGGATTCTCCTCGAGTCCTGGCATGGCAATGGGGACGCGTCTCCACGTGTGGCGGGAGACCCAGGGTCCCTTTCCACGTGCCACTCGGATCCTGGGACTCCTATCCATTTTCAAGAGGAGTCAGGAATCGTCTCCTTTAGAAGCATTGATCTCTGTGGACCTCTCCAGTTTTCAAAGGATGTGAGGCCTCCGGTCGCGATGAGGCGGAGGAGTAGGTCTTTCTCTGTGGTCTCCACAGGGGATTCAGACAACCCTTCGTCTTGGGAGATGCAAGACGAGCCTGCATTCAATTCACTGCAGGGATATCCGGTCTTACTTCGAGTCAGAGCATCTCGGTGTCCTTTCCACTTGAGGCCACAAACTCGGGGTCCCTCAAATATACCTGTAGCTGAGAGAAGCCTCCTCTTGAGGTGCTTGTGGAAAGTTGGTATTCCTCTTGAGTCTAAGCCAGGGACTAAGCTCTCATCTCGAGTTGATTTGGGGTCCATGGAGCCCTTTCATGTGGCTCCAGTGACCTCAGGATCCCTCTAGACTTGAGACAGTGATCTTGGGTTTTCTCTGGAGTGCCATCAAGGAAATCAAGGCTCCTTTCTTTTTTGATGTGGAATACGGAATTGCTCTGCACGCAGGGCAGGGGAATCGGGCCTCATCTCGCGGCGAGGGGGAAGTCTCATGGTTTTTCTCGAGTTGCGGCCGGAACCTGGGGTATATTCTCGAGTTACGACGGGGAGGGCCCTTCCTTACACGTGTTTGTTCAGCGACGTCAGGACTCCTGCATAGGTGCGAGGGACACCTCGGGATTCTCCTCGAGTCTTGGCATGGCAATTGGGACGTGTCTCCACGTGAGGCGGGAGACCCAGGGTCCCTTTCCATGTGCCACATTGATCCTGGGACTCCTATCCATTTTCAAGAGGAGTCAGGCATCGTCTCCTTTGGAAGCATTGATCTCCGCGGACCTCTCGAGTTTTCAAAGGATGTGAGGCCTCCGGTCGCGATGAGGCGGAGGACTAGGTCTTTCTCTGTGGACTCCACAGGGGATTCAGACATCCCTTCGTCTTGGGAGATGCAAGATGAGCCTGCATTCAATTCACTCCAGGGATATCTGGTCTTACTTCGAGTCACAGCATCTCGGTGTCCATTCCACTTGAGGCCTCAAACTCAGGGTCCCTCTCACATACCTGTAGCTGAGAGAAGCCTCCTCTTGAGGTGCTTGTGGAAAGTTGGTATTCCTCTTGAGTCGAAGCCAGGGACTAAGCTCTCATCTCGAGTTGATTTGGGGTCCACGGAGCCCTTTCGTGTTGCTCCAGTGACCTCAGGATCCCTCTAGACTTGAGACAGTGATCTTGGGTTTTCTCTGGAGTGCCATCAAGGAAATCAAGGCTCCTTTCACGTTTGATGTGGAACACGGAAATGTTCTGCACGCAGTGCAGGGGAATCGGGCCTCATCTCGCGGCGAGGGGGAAGTCTCATGGTTTTTCTCGAGTTGCGGCCGGAACCTGGGGTATATTCTCGAGTTACGACGGGGAGGGCCCTCCCAGACACGTGTTTGTTCAGCGACGTCAGGACTCCTGCATAGGTGCGAGGGACACCTCGGGATTCTTCTCGAGTCTTGGCATGGCAATTGCGACGCCTCTCCATGTGAGGCGGGAGACCCAGGGTCCCTTTCCACGTGCCACAGGGATCCTGGGACTCCTATCCATTTTCAAGAGGAGTCAGGCATCGTCTCCTTTGGAAGCATTGATCTCCGCAGACCTCTCGAGTTTTCAAAGGATGTGGGGCCTTCGGGCTCGATGAGGCGGAGAACGATGTCTTTCTCTGTGGTCTCCACAGGGGATTCAGACAACCCTTCGTCTTGGGAGATGCAAGACGATCCTGCATTCAATTCACTGCAGGGATATCCGGCCTTACTTCGAGTCAGAGCATCTCGGTGTCCATTCCACTTGAGGCCACAAATTCAGGGTTCCTCTCACATACCTGTAGCTGAGCGAAGCTTCCTCTTGAGGTGCTTGTGGAAAGTTGGTATTCCCCTTGAGTCTAAGCCAGGGACTAAGCTCTCATCTCGAGTTGATTTGGGGTCCTTGGAGCCCTTTCGTGTTGCTCCAGGGACCTCAGGATCCCTCTAGACTTGAGACACTGATGTTGGGTTTTCTCTGGAGTGCCATCAAGGAAATCAAGGCTCCTTTCATTTTTGATGTGGAATACGGAATTGCTCTGCACGCAGGGCAGGGGAATCGGGCCTCATCTCGCGGCGAGGGGGAAGTCTCATGGTTTTTCTCGAGTTGCGGCCGGAACCTGGGGTATATTCTCGAGTTACGACGGGGAGGTCCCTTCCAGACATGTGTTTGTTCAGCGACGTCAGGACTCCTGCCTAGGTGCGAGGGACACCTCGGGATTCTCCTCGAGTCCTGGCATGGCAATGGGGACGCGTCTCCACGTGTGGCGGGAGACCCAGGGTCCCTTTCCACGTGCCACTCGGATCCTGGGACTCCTATCCATTTTCAAGAGGAGTCAGGAATCGTCTCCTTTAGAAGCATTGATCTCTGTGGACCTCTCCAGTTTTCAAAGGATGTGAGGCCTCCGGTCGCGATGAGGCGGAGGAGTAGGTCTTTCTCTGTGGTCTCCACAGGGGATTCAGACAACCCTTCGTCTTGGGAGATGCAAGACGAGCCTGCATTCAATTCACTGCAGGGATATCCGGTCTTACTTCGAGTCAGAGCATCTCGGTGTCCTTTCCACTTGAGGCCACAAACTCGGGGTCCCTCAAATATACCTGTAGCTGAGAGAAGCCTCCTCTTGAGGTGCTTGTGGAAAGTTGGTATTCCTCTTGAGTCTAAGCCAGGGACTAAGCTCTCATCTCGAGTTGATTTGGGGTCCATGGAGCCCTTTCATGTGGCTCCAGTGACCTCAGGATCCCTCTAGACTTGAGACAGTGATCTTGGGTTTTCTCTGGAGTGCCATCAAGGAAATCAAGGCTCCTTTCTTTTTTGATGTGGAATACGGAATTGCTCTGCACGCAGGGCAGGGGAATCGGGCCTCATCTCGCGGCGAGGGGGAAGTCTCATGGTTTTTCTCGAGTTGCGGCCGGAACCTGGGGTATATTCTCGAGTTACAACGGGGAGGGCCCTTCCAGACACGTGTTTGTTCAGTGACGTCAGGACTCCTGCCTAGGTGCGAGGGACACCTCGGGATTCTCCTCGAATCTTGGCATGGCAATTGGGACGCCTCTCCACGTGAGGCGGGAGACCCAGTGTCCCTTTCCCCGTGCCACAGGGATCCTGGGACTCCTATCCATTTTCAAGAGGAGTCAGGTATCGTTTCCTTTGGAAGCATTGATCTCCGCGGACCTCTCGAGTTTTCATAGGATGTGAGGCCTCCGCTCGCGATGAGGCGGAGAATTAGGTCTTTCTCTGTGGTCTCCACAGGGGATTCAGACATCCCTTCGCCTTGGGAGATGCAAGACGAGCCTGCATTCAATTCACTGCAGGGATATCCGGCCTTACTTCGAGTCAGAGCATCTCGGTGTCCATTCCATTTGAGGCCACAAACTCCGGGGCCCTCTCACATACCTGTAGCTGAGAGAAGCCTCCTCTTGAGGTGCTTGTGGAAAGTTGGTATTCTTCTTGAGTCGAAGCCAGGGACTAAACTCTCATCTCGAGTTGATTTCGGGTCCACAGAGCCCTTTCGTGTTGCTACAGTTACCTCAGGATCCCTCTAGACTTGAGACAGTGATCTTGGGTTTTCTCTGGAGTGCCATCAAGGAAATCAAGGCTCCTTTCACGTTTGATGTGGAACACGGAATTGTTCTGCACGCAGTGCAGGGGAATCGGGCTTCATCCAGCGACGAGGGGGAAGTCTCATGGTTTTTCTCGAGTTGCGGCCGGAACCTGGGGTATATTCTCGAGTTACGCCGGGGAGGGCCCTTCCAGACACGTGTTTGTTCAGCGACGTCAGGACTCCTACTAGGTGCGAGGGACACCTCGGTATTCTCCTCGAGTCTTGGCATGGCAATGGGGACGCGTCTCCACATGAGGCGAGAGACCCAGGGTCCCTTTCCACGTGCCACAGGGATCCTTGGACTCCTATCCATTTTCAAGAGGAGTCAGGCATCGTCTCCTTTGGAAGCATTGATCTCCGCGGACCTCTCGAGTTTTCAAAGGATGTGAGGCCTCCGCTCGCGATGAGGCGGAGAATTAGGTTTTTCTCTGTGGTCTCCACAGGGGATTCAGACATCCCTTCGTCTTGGGAGATGCAAGACGAGCCTGCATTCAATTCACTGCAGGGATATCCAGCCTTACATCGAGTCAGAGCATCTCGGTGTCCATTCCACTTGAGGCCACAAACTCAGGGGCCCTCTCACATACCTGTAGCTGAGAGAAGCCTCCTCGTGAGGTGCTTGTGGAAAGTTGGTATTCCTCTTGAGTCGAAGCCAGGGACTAAGCCCTCATCTCGAGTTGATTTGGGTCCACGGAGCCCTTTTGTGTTGCTACAGTGACCTCAGGATCCCTCTAGACTAGAGACAGTGATCTTGGGTTTTCTCTGGAGTGCCATCAAGGAAATCAAGGCTCCTTTCACTTTTGATGTGGAATACGGAATGCTCTGCACGCAGGGCAGGGGAATCGGGCCTCATCTCGCGGCGAGGGGGAAGTCTCATGGTTTTTCTAGAGTTGCTGAAGAACCTGGGGTATATTCTCGAGTTACGACAGGGAGGTCCCTTCCAGACATGTGTTTGTTCAGCGACGTCAGGACTCCTGCCTAGGTGCGAGGGACACCTCGGGATTCTCCTCGAGTCTTAGCATGGCAATTGGGATGCGTCTCCACGTGAGGCATGAGACCCTGGGCTCCTTTCCACGTGCCACAGGGATCCTGGGACTCCTATCCATTTTCAAGAGGAGTCGGGCATCGTCTCCTTTGGAAGCATTGATCTCCGCAGACCTCTCGAGTTTTCAAAGGATGTGAGTCCTCCGGTCGCGATGAGGCGGAGGACTAGGTCTTTCTCTGTGGTCTCCACAGGGAATTCAGTCATCTCTTCGTCTTGGGAGATGCAAGACGAGCCTGCATTCAATTCACTGCAGGCATATCCAGCCTTACTTCGAGTCAGAGCATCCCGGTGTCCATTCCACTTGAGGCCACAAACTCGGGGTCCCTCAAATATACCTGTAGCTGAGAGAAGCCTCCTCTTGAGGTGCTTGTGGAAAGTTGGTATTCCTCTTGAGTCTAAGCCAGGGACTAAGCTCTCATCTCGAGTTGATTTCGGTCCACGGAGCCGTTTCCTTTTGGTCCAGTGACCTCAGGATCCCTCTAGACTTGAAACAGTGTTCTTGGGTTTTCTCTGGAGTGCCATCAAGGAAGTCAAGGCTGCTTTCACGTTTGATGTGGAAAACGGAATTGCTTTGCACGCAGGGCAGGGGAATCAGGCCTCATCTCGCGGCGAGGGGGAAGTCTCATGGTTTTTCTCGAGTTGCGGCCCGAACCTGGGGTATATTCTCGAGTTACAACGGGGAGGGCCCTTCCAGACACGTGTTTGTTCAGCGACGTCAGGACTCCTGCCTAGGTGCGAGGGACACCTCGGGATTCTCCTCGAGTCTTGGCATGGCAATTGGGACGCGTCTCCTCGTGAGGCGGGAGACCCAGGGTTCCTTTCCACGTGCCACAGGGATCCTGGGACTCCTATCCATTTTCAAGAGGAGTCAGTCATCGTCTCCTTTGGAAGCAATGATCTCCGCGGAACTCTCGAGTTTTCAAAGGATGTGAGGCCTCCGCTCGCGAGTAGGCGGAGAATTAGGTTTTTCTCTGTGGTCTCCAAAGGGGATTCAGACATCCCTTCGTCTTGGGAGATGCAAGACGAGCCTGCATTCAATTCACTGCAGGGATATCCGGCCTTACTTCGAGTCAGAGCATCCCGGTGTCCATTCCACTTGAGGCCACAAACTCGGGGTCCCTCAAATATACATGTAGCTGAGAGAAGCTTCCTCTTGAGGTGCTTGTGGAAAGTTGGTATTCCTCTTGAGTCTACGCCAGGGACTAAGCTCTCATCTCGAGTGTATTTCGGTCCACGGAGCCCTTTCCTGTTGGTCCAGTGACCTCAGGATCCCTCTAGACTTGAGACAGTGATCTTGGGTTTTCTCTGGAGTGTCATCAAGGAAATCAAGGCTCCTTTCACGTTTGATGTGGAACACGGAATTGCTCTGCATGCAGTGCAGGGAAATCGTGCCTCAACTCGCGGCGAGGGGGAAATCTCATTGTTTTTCTCGAGTTGCGGCCCGAACCTGGGGTATGTTCTCGAGTTACGACGGGGAGGGCCCTTCCAGACACGTGTTTGTTCAGCGACGTCAGGACTCCTGCCTAGGTGTGAGGGACACCTCGGGATTCTCCTCGAGTCTTGGCATGGCAATTTGGACGCGTCTCCACGTGAGGCGGGAGACCCAGGGTCCCTTTCCACGTGCCACAGGGATCCTGGGACTCCTATCCATTTTCAAGAGGAGTCAGGCATCGTCTCCTTTGGAAGCATTGATCTCCGCGGACCTCTCGAGTTTTCAAAGAATGTGAGGCCTCCGGTCTCGATGAGGCGGAGAACTCGGTCTTTCTCTGTGGTCTCCACAGGGGATTCAGACATCCCTTCGTCTTGTTAGATGCAAGACGAGTCTGCATTCAATTCACTGCAGGGATATCCGGCCTTACTTCGAGTCAGAGCATCTCGGTGTCCATTCCACTTGAGGCCACAAACTCAGGGTCCCTCTCACATACCTGTAGCTGAGAGAAGCCTCCTCTTGAGGTCCTTGTGGAAAGTTGGTATTCCTCTTGAGTCGAAGCCAGGGACTAAGCTCTCATCTCGAGTTGATTTGGGGTCCACGGAGCCCGTTCGTGTTGCTCCAGTGACCTCAGGATTCCTCTAGACTTGAGACAGTGATCTTGGGTTTTCTCTGGAGTGCCATCAAGGAAATCAAGGCTCCTTTCACGTTTGATGTGGAACACGGAATTGTTCTGCACGCAGTGCAGGGGAATCGGGCTTCATCCAGCGGCGAGGGGGAAGTCTCATGGTTTTTCTCGAGTTGCGGCCGGAACCTGGGGTATATTCTCGAGTTACGACGGGGAGGGCCCTTCCAGACACGTGTTTGTTCAGCGACGTCAGGACTCCTGCCTAGGTGCGAGGGTCACCTCGGGATTCTCCTCGAGTCTTGGCATGGCAATTGGACGCGTCTCCATGTGAGGCGGGAGATCCAGGGTCCCTTTCCACGTGCCACAGGGATCCTGGGACTCCTATCCATTTTCAAGAGGAGTCAGGCATCGTCTCCTTTGGAAGCATTGATCTCCGCGGACCTCTCGAGTTTTCAAAGGATGTGAGGCCTCCGCTCGTGATGAGGCGGAGGACTAGCTCTTTCTCTGTCATCTCCACAGGGGATTCAGACATCCCTTCGTTTTGGGAGATGCATGGCGATCGTGCATTCAATTCACTGCAGGGATATCCGGCCTTACTTTGAGTCAGAGCATCTCGGTGTCCATTCCACTTGAGGCCACAAACTCAGGGTCCCTCTCACATACCTGTAGCTGAGAGAAGCCTCCTCTTGAGGTGCTTGTGGAAAGTTGGTATTCCTCTTGAGTCGAAGCTAGGGACTAAACTCTCATCTCGAGTTGATTTGTGGTCCACGGAGCCCTTTCGTGTTGCTCCAGTGACCTCAGGATCCCTCTAGACTTGAGACAGAGAACTTGGGTTTTCTCTGGAGTGCCATCAAGGAAATCAAGGCTCCTTTCACGTTTGATGTGGAAAACGGAATTGCTTTGCACGCAGGGCAGGGGAATCAGGCCTCATCTCGCGGCGAGGGGGAAGTCTCATGGTTTTTCTCGAGTTGCGGCCCGAACCTGGGGTATATTCTCGAGTTACGACGGGGAGGGCCCTTCCTGACACGTGTTTGTTCAGCGACGTCAGGACTCCTGCCTAGGTGCGAGGGACACCTCGGGATTCTCCTCGAGTCTTGGCATGGGTATTGGGACGCGTCTCCACGTGAGGCGGGAGACCCAGGGTCCCTTTCCACGTGCCACATGGATCCTGGGACTCCTATCCATTTTCAAGAGGAGTCAGGCATCGTCTCCTTTGGAAGCATTGTTATCTGTGGAGCTCTCGAGTTTTCAAAGGATGTGAGGCCTCTGGTCGCGATGAGGCAGAAAGTTAGGTCTTTCTCTGTGGTCTCCTCAGGGGATCAGACATCCCTTCGTCTTGGGAGATGCAAGACGAGCCTGCATTCAATTCACTGCAGGGATATCCGGCCTTACGTCGAGTCAGAGCATCTCGGTGTCCATTCCACTTGAGGCCACAAACTCAGGGTCCCTCTCACATACCTGTACCTGAGAGAAGCCTCCTGTTGAGGTTCTTGTGGAAAGTTGATATTCCTCTTGAGTCGAAGCCAGGGACTAAGCTCTCATCTCGAGTTGATTTGGGGTCCACGGAGCCCTTTCCTGTTGCTCCAGTGACCTCAGGATCCCTCTAGACTTGAGACAGTGATCTTGGGGTTTCTCTGGAGTGCCATCAAGGAAATCAAGGCTCCTTTCACTTTTGATGTGGAACACTTAATTGCTCTGCATGCAGTGCAGGGGAATCGGGCCTCATCTCGCGGCGAGGGGGAAGTCTCATGGTTTTTCGCGAGTTGCGGGCGGAACCTGGGGTATATGCTCGAGTTACGACGGGGAGGGCCCTTCCAGACACGTGTTTGTTCAGCGACGTCAGGACTCCTGCCTAGGTGCGAGGGACACCTCGGGATTCTCCTCGAGTCTTGGCATGGCAATTTGGACGCGTCTCCATGTGAGGCGGGAGACCCAGGGTCCCTTTCCACGTGCCACAGCGATCCTGGGACTCCTATCCATTTTCAAGAGGAGTCAGGCATCGTCTCCTTCGGAAGCATTGATCTCCGCGGACCTCTCGAATTTTCAAAGGATGTGAGGCCTCTGGTCGCGATGAGGCGGTGGACTAGGTCTTTCCCTGTGGTCTCCACAGGGGTTTAGACATCCCTTCATCTTGGGAGATGCAAGACGAGCCTGCATTCAATTCACTGCAGGGATATTCGGCCTTACTTCGAGTCAGAGCATCTCGGTGTCCATTCCATTTGAGGCCACAAACTCAGGGGCCCTCTCACTTACATGTAGCTGAGAGAAGCCTCCTCTTGAGCTGCTTGTGGAAAGTTGGTATTCCTCTTGAGTCGAAGCCAGGGACTAAGCTCTCATCTCGAGTTGATTTGGGGACCACAGAGCCCTTTCATGTTGCTACAGTGACCTCAGGATCCCTCTAGACTTGAGACAGTAATCTTGGGTTTTCTCTGGAGTGCCATCAAAGAAATCAAGGCTCCTTTCATTTTTGATGTGGAATACGGAGTTGCTCTGCACGCAGGGCAGGGGAATCGGGCCTCATCTCGCGGCGAGGGGGAAGTCTCATGGTTTTTCTCGAGTTGCGGCCTGAACCTGGGGTATATTCTCGAGTTACGAAGGGGAGGGCCCTTCCAGACACGTGATAGGTGCGAGGGACACCTTTGGATTCTCCTAAAGTCTTGGCATGGCAATTGGAACGCGTCTCCACATGAGGCAAGAGACCCTTGGTCCCTTTCCACGTGCCACAGGGATCCTGGGACTCCTATCCATTTTCAAGAGGATTCAGGCATTGTCTCCTTTGGAAGCATTGATCTCCTCAGACCTCTCGAGTTTTCAAAGGATGTGAGGCCTCGGGTCGCGATGAGGCAGAGGACTAGGTCTTTCTCTGTCGTCTCCACAGGGCTTTCAGACATCCCTTCGTTTTGGGAGATGCAAGACGAGCCTGCATTCAATTCACTGCAGGGATATCCGGCCTTAATTCGAGTCAGAGCATCTCGGTGTCTTTTACACTTGAGGCCACAAATTCAGGGTCACTCTCACATACCTGTAGCTGAGAGAAGCCTCCTCTTGAGGTGCTTGTGGAAAGTTCGTATTCCTCTTGAGTCGAAGCCAGGGACTAAGCTCTCATCTCGAGTTGATTTGGGGTCCACGGAGCCCTTTCTTGTTGCTCCAGTGACCTCAGGATCCCTCTAGACTTGAGACAGTGATCTTGGGTTTTCTCTGGAGTGCCATCAAGGAAATCAAGGCTCCTTTCAAGTTTGATGTGGAACACGGAATTGCTCTGCACACAGTGCATGGGAATCGGGCCTCATCTCGCGGCAAGGGGGATGTCTCAGGTTTTTTCTCAAGTTACGGTCGGAACCTGGGGTATATTCTCGAGTTACGACGGGGAGGGCCCTTCCAGACACGTGTTTGTTCAGCGACGTCAGGACTCCTGCCTAGGTGCGAGGGACACCTCGGGATTCTCCTCGAGTCTTGGCATGGCAATTGGGATGCGTCTCCACGTGAGGCGGGAGACCCAGGGTCCCTTTCCACGTGCCACAGGGATCCTGGGACTCCTATCCATTTTCAAGAGGAGTCAGGCATCGTCTCCTTTGGAAGCATTGATCTCCGCAGACCTCTCGAGTTTTCAAAGGATGTGGGGCCTTCGGGCTCGATGAGGCGGAGAACGATGTCTTTCTCTGTGGTCTCCACAGGGGATTCAGACAACCCTTCGTCTTGGGAGATGCAAGACGATCCTGCATTCAATTCACTGCAGGGATATCCGGCCTTACTTCGAGTCAGAGCATCTCGGTGTCCATTCCACTTGAGGCCACAAATTCAGGGTTCCTCTCACATACCTGTAGCTGAGCGAAGCTTCCTCTTGAGGTGCTTGTGGAAAGTTGGTATTCCCCTTGAGTCTAAGCCAGGGACTAAGCTCTCATCTCGAGTTGATTTGGGGTCCTTGGAGCCCTTTCGTGTTGCTCCAGGGACCTCAGGATCCCTCTAGACTTGAGACACTGATGTTGGGTTTTCTCTGGAGTGCCATCAAGGAAATCAAGGCTCCTTTCATTTTTGATGTGGAATACGGAATTGCTCTGCACGCAGGGCAGGGGAATCGGGCCTCATCTCGCGGCGAGGGGGAAGTCTCATGGTTTTTCTCGAGTTGCGGCCGGAACCTGGGGTATATTCTCGAGTTACGACGGGGAGGTCCCTTCCAGACATGTGTTTGTTCAGCGACGTCAGGACTCCTGCCTAGGTGCGAGGGACACCTCGGGATTCTCCTCGAGTCCTGGCATGGCAATGGGGACGCGTCTCCACGTGAGGCGGGAGACCCAGTGTCCCTTTCCACGTGCCACTCGGATCCTGGGACTCCTATCCATTTTCAAGAGGAGTCAGGCATCGTCTCCTTTGGAAGCATTGATCTCCGAGGACCTCTTGAGTTTTCAAAGGATCCGAGGCCTCCGTTCGCGATGAGGCGGAGATCTAGGTCTTTCTCTGCGGTCTCCACAGGGGATTCAGACATCCCTTCGTCTTGGGAGATGCAAGACGGGCCGGCATTCAATTCACTGAAGGGATATCCGGCCTTACTTCGAGTCAGAGCATCTCGGTGTCCATTCCACATGAGGCCACAAATTCAGGGTCCCTCTCACATACCTGTAGCTGAGAGAAGCCTCCTCTTGAGGTGCTTGTGGAAACTTGGTATTCCTCTTGAGTCGAAGCCAGGGACTAAGCTCTCATCTCGAGTTGATTTGGGTTCCACGGAGCCCTTTGGTGTTGCAACAGTGACGTCAGGATCCCTCTAGACTTGAGACAGTGATCTTGGGTTTTCTCTGTAGTGCCACCAAGGAAATCAAGTCTCCTTTCACGTTTGATGTGGAACACGGAATTGCTCTGCACGCAGTGCAGGGGCATCGGGCCTCATCTCGCGCCGAGGGGGAAGTCTCATGGTTTTTCTCGAGTTGCGGCGGGAACCTGGGGTATATACTCGAGTTACGACGGGGAGGGCCCTTCCAGACAAGTGTTTGTTCAGCGACGTCAGGACTCCTGCCTAGGTGCCAGGGACACCTCTGGATTCTCCTCGAGTCTTGACATGGCAATTGGGATGCGTCTCCACGGGAGGCGGGAGACCCAGGGTCCCTTTCCACGTGTCACAGGGATCCTGGGACTCCTATCCATTTTCAAGAGGAGTCAGGCATCGTCTCCTTTGGAAGCATTGATCTCCGCAGTCCTCTCGAGTTTTCAAAGGATGTGAGGCTTCCCGTCGCGATGAGGCGGAGAACTGGGTCTTTCTCTGTGGTCTCCACAGGGGATTCAGACAACCCTTCGTCTTGGGAGATGCAAGACGAGCCTGCATTCAATTCACTGCAGGGATATCTGGCCTTACTTCGAGTCAGAGCATCTCGGTGTCCATTCCACTTGAGGTCACAAACTCAGGGTCCCTCTCACATACCTGTAGCTGAGAGAAGCCTCCTGTTGAGGTGCTTTTGGAAAGTTGGTATTCCTCTTGAGTCGAAGCCAGGGACTAAGCTCTCATCTCGAGTTGATTTGGGGTCCACGGAGCCCTTTCGTGTTTCTCCAGTGACCTCAGGATCCCTCTAGACTTGAGACAGTGATCTTGGGTTTTCTCTGGAGTGCCGTCAAGGAAATCAAGGCTCCTTTCACGTTTGATGTGGAACACGGAATTGCTCTGCACGCAGTGCAGGGGAATCGGGCCTCATCTCGCAGCGAGGGGGAAGTCTCATGGTTTTTCTCGAGTTGCGGCCGGAACCTGGGGTGTATTCTCGAGTTACGACGGGGAGGGACCTTCCAGACACGTGTTTGTTCAGCGACGTCATGACTCCTGCCTAGGTGCGAGGGACACCTCGGGATTCTCCTCGAGTCTTCGCATGGCAATTGGGACGCGTCTCCACGTGAGGCGGGAGACGCAGGGTCCCTTTCCACGTGCCACAGGGATCCTGGGACTCCTATCCATTTTCAAGAGGAGTCAGGCATCGTCTCCTTTGGAAGCATTGATCTCCGCGGACGTCTCGAGTTTTCAAAGGATGTGAGGCCTCCGGTCGCGTTGAGGCGGAGAACTAGGTCTTTCTCTGTGGTCTCCACAGGGGATTCAGACAACCCTTCGTCTTGGGAGATGCAAGACGAGCCTGCATTCAATTCACTGCAGGGATATCTGGCCTTACTTCGAGTCAGAGCATCTCGGTGTCCATTCGACTTGAGGCCACAAACTCAGGGTCCCTCTCACATACCTGTAGCTGAGAGAAGCCTCCTCTTGAGGTGCTTGTGGAAACTTGGTATTCCTCTTGAGTCGAAGCCAGGGACTAAGCTCTCATCTCGAGTTGATTTGGGGTCCACGGAGCCCTTTCGTGTTGCTCCAGTGACCTCAGGATCCCTCTAGACTTGAGACAGTGACCTTGGGTTTTCTCTGGAGTGCCATCAAGGATATAAAGGCTCCTTTCACGTTTGATGTGGAACACGGAATTGCTCTGCACGCAGTGCAGGGGAATCGGACCTCATCTCGCGGCGAGTGGGAAGTGTCATGGTTTATCTCGAGTTGCGGCCGGAACCTGGGGTATATTCTCGAGTTACGACGGGGAGGGCCCTTCCTTACACGTGTTTGTTCAGCGACGTCAGGACTCCTGCATAGGTGCGAGGGACACCTCGGGATTCTCCTCGAGTCTTGGCATGGCAATTGGGACGTGTCTCCACGTGAGGCGGGAGACCCAGGGTCCCTTTCTACGTGCCACATTGATCCTGGGACTCCTATCCATTTTCAAGAGGAGTCAGGCATCGTCTCCTTTGGAAGCATTGATCTCCGCGGACCTCTCGAGTTTTCAAAGGATGTGAGGCCTCCGGTCGCGATGAGGCGGAGGACTAGGTCTTTCTCTGTGGACTCCACAGGGGATTCAGACATCCCTTCGTCTTGGGAGATGCAAGATGAGCCTGCATTCAATTCACTCCAGGGATATCTGGTCTTACTTCGAGTCACAGCATCTCGGTGTCCATTCCACTTGAGGCCTCAAACTCAGGGTCCCTCTCACATACCTGTAGCTGAGAGAAGCCTCCTCTTGAGGTGCTTGTGGAAAGTTGGTATTCCTCTTGAGTCGAAGCTAGGGACTAAGCTCTCATCTCGAGTTGATTTGGGGTCCACGGAGCCCTTTCGTGTTGCTCCAGTGACCTCAGGATCCCTCTAGACTTGAGACAGTGATCTTGGGTTTTCTCTGGAGTGCCATCAAGGAAATCAAGGCTCCTTTCACGTTTGATGTGGAACACGGAAATGTTCTGCACGCAGTGCAGGGGAATCGGGCCTCATCTCGCGGCGAGGGGGAAGTCTCATGGTTTTTCTCGAGTTGCGGCCGGAACCTGGGGTATATTCTCGAGTTACGACGGGGAGGGCCCTCCCAGACACGTGTTTGTTCAGCGACGTCAGGACTCCTGCCTAGGTGCGAGGGACACCTCGGGATTCTTCTCGAGTCTTGGCATGGCAATTGCGACGCCTCTCCATGTGAGGCGGGAGACCCAGGGTCCCTTTCCACGTGCCACAGGGATCCTGGGACTCCTATCCATTTTCAAGAGGAGTCAGGCATCGTCTCCTTTGGAAGCATTGATCTCCGCAGACCTCTCGAGTTTTCAAAGGATGTGGGGCCTTCGGGCTCGATGAGGCGGAGAACGATGTCTTTCTCTGTGGTCTCCACAGGGGATTCAGACAACCCTTCGTCTTGGGAGATGCAAGACGATCCTGCATTCAATTCACTGCAGGGATATCTGGCCTTACTTCGAGTCAGAGCATCTCGGTGTCCATTCCACTTGAGGCCACAAATTCAGGGTTCCTCTCACATACCTGTAGCTGAGCGAAGCTTCCTCTTGAGGTGCTTGTGGAAAGTTGGTATTCCCCTTGAGTCTAAGCCAGGGACTAAGCTCTCATCTTGAGTTGATTTGGGGTCCTTGGAGCCCTTTCGTGTTGCTCCAGGGACCTCAGGATCCCTCTAGACTTGAGACACTGATGTTGGGTTTTCTCTGGAGTGCCATCAAGGAAATCAAGGCTCCTTTCATTTTTGATGTGTAATACGGAATTGCTCTGCACGCAGGGCAGGGGAATCGGGCCTCATCTCGCGGCGAGGGGGAAGTCTCATGGTTTTTCTCGAGTTGCGGCCGGAACCTGGGGTATATTCTCGAGTTACGACGGGGAGGTCCCTTCCAGACATGGGTTTGTTCAGCGACGTCAGGACTCCTGCCTAGGTGCGAGGGACACCTCGGGATTCTCCTCGAGTCTGGCATGGCAATTGGGACGTGTGTCCATGTGAGGCGGGAGACCCAGGTTCCCTTTCCAAGTGCCACAGGGATCCTGGGACTCCTATCCATTTTCAAGAGGAGTCAGGAATCGTCTCCTTTAGAAGCATTGATCTCTTCAGACCTCTCCAGT
The DNA here is from genome assembly GCF_033118175.1 of Dama dama. NCBI lineage: Eukaryota > Metazoa > Chordata > Mammalia > Artiodactyla > Cervidae > Dama > Dama dama. The sequence continues at coordinate 1,817,466 of NW_026870890.1, read as the reverse complement.
TTTCAAAGGATGTGAGGCCTCCGGTCGCGATGAGGCGGAGGAGTAGGTCTTTCTCTGTGGTCTCCACAGGGGATTCAGACAACCCTTCGTCTTGGGAGATGCAAGACGAGCCTGCATTCAATTCACTGCAGGGATATCCGGTCTTACTTCGAGTCAGAGCATCTCGGTGTCCTTTCCACTTGAGGCCACAAACTCGGGGTCCCTCAAATATACCTGTAGCTGAGAGAAGCCTCCTCTTGAGGTGCTTGTGGAAAGTTGGTATTCCTCTTGAGTCTAAGCCAGGGACTAAGCTCTCATCTCGAGTTGATTTGGGGTCCATGGAGCCCTTTCATGTGGCTCCAGTGACCTCAGGATCCCTCTAGACTTGAGACAGTGATCTTGGGTTTTCTCTGGAGTGCCATCAAGGAAATCAAGGCTCCTTTCTTTTTTGATGTGGAATACGGAATTGCTCTGCACGCAGGGCAGGGGAATCGGGCCTCATCTCGCGGCGAGGGGGAAGTCTCATGGTTTTTCTCGAGTTGCGGCCGGAACCTGGGGTATATTCTCGAGTTACAACGGGGAGGGCCCTTCCAGACACGTGTTTGTTCAGTGACGTCAGGACTCCTGCCTAGGTGCGAGGGACACCTCGGGATTCTCCTCGAATCTTGGCATGGCAATTGGGACGCCTCTCCACGTGAGGCGGGAGACCCAGTGTCCCTTTCCCCGTGCCACAGGGATCCTGGGACTCCTATCCATTTTCAAGAGGAGTCAGGTATCGTTTCCTTTGGAAGCATTGATCTCCGCGGACCTCTCGAGTTTTCATAGGATGTGAGGCCTCCGCTCGCGATGAGGCGGAGAATTAGGTCTTTCTCTGTGGTCTCCACAGGGGATTCAGACATCCCTTCGCCTTGGGAGATGCAAGACGAGCCTGCATTCAATTCACTGCAGGGATATCCGGCCTTACTTCGAGTCAGAGCATCTCGGTGTCCATTCCATTTGAGGCCACAAACTCCGGGGCCCTCTCACATACCTGTAGCTGAGAGAAGCCTCCTCTTGAGGTGCTTGTGGAAAGTTGGTATTCTTCTTGAGTCGAAGCCAGGGACTAAACTCTCATCTCGAGTTGATTTCGGGTCCACAGAGCCCTTTCGTGTTGCTACAGTGACCTCAGGATCCCTCTAGACTTGAAACAGTGATCTTGGGTTTTCTCTGGAGTGCCATCAAGGAAATCAAGGCTCCTTTCACGTTTGATGTCGAACACGGAATTGCTCTGCATGCAGTGCAGGGGAATCGGGCCTCAACTCGCGGCGAGGGGTAAATCTCATGGTTTTGTTCAGTTCCGGCCGGAACCTGGGATATATTCTCGAGTTACGACGCGGAGGGCCCTTCCAGACACGTGTTTGTTGAGCGACGTCAGGACTCCTGCCTAGGTGCAAGGGACACCTCGGGATTCTCCTCGAGTCTTGGCATGGCATTTTGGACGCGTCTCCACGTGAGGCGGGAGACCCAGGGTCCCTTTTCACGTGCCACAGGGATCCTGGGACTCCTATCCATTTTCAAGAGGAGTCAGGCATCGTCTCCTTTGGAAGCATTGATCTCCTCGGACCTCTCGAGTTTTCAAAGGATGTGAGGCCTCGGTTCGCGTTGAGGCGGAGAACTCGGTCTTTCTCTGTGGTCTCCCCAGCGGATTCAGACATCCCTTCGTCTTGGGAGATGCAAGATGAGCCTGCATTCAATTCACTGCAGGGATATCCGGCCTTACTTCGAGTCAGAGCATCTCGGTGTCCATTCCACTTGAGGCAACAAACTCAGGGTCCCTCTCACATACCTTTAGCTGAGAGAAGCCTCCTCTTGAGGTGCTTGTGGAAAGTTCGTATTCCTCTTGAGTCGAAGCCAGGGACTAAGCTCTCATCTCGAGTTGATTTGGGGTTCATGGAGCCCTTTGGTGTTGCTCCAGTGACCTCAGGATCCCTCTAGACTTGAGACAGTGATCTTGGGTTTTCTCTGGAGTGCCATCAAGGAAATCAAGGCTCCTTTCACGTTTGATGTGGAACACGGAATTGCTCTGCACGCAGGGCAGGGGAAATGGGGCTCATCCCGCGGCGAGGGGGAAGTCTCATGGTTTTTCTCGAGTTGCGGCCGGAACCTGGGGTATATTCTCCAGTTACGACGGGGAGGGCCCTTCCAGACACGTGTTTGTTCAGCGACGTCTGGACTCCTGCCTAGGTGCGAGGGACAACTCGGGATTCTCCTCGAGTTTTGGCATGGCAATTGAGACGCGTCTCCACGTGAGGCGGGAGACCCAGTGTCTCTTTCCACGTGCCACTCGGATCCTGGGACTCCTATCCATTTTCAAGAGGAGTCAGGCATCGTCTCCTTTGGAAGCATTGATCTCCGAGGACCTCTTGAGTTTTCAAAGGATCCGAGGCCTCCGTTCGCGATGAGGCGGAGAACTAGGTCTTTCTCTGCGGTCTCCACAGGGGATTCAGACATCCCTTCGTCTTGGGAGATTCAAGACGGGCCGGCATTCAATTAACTGAAGGGATATCCGGCCTTACTTCGAGTCAGAGCATCTCGGTGTCGATTCCACATGAGGCCACAAATTCAGGGTCCCTCTCACATACCTGTAGCTGAGAGAAGCCTCCTCTTGAGGTGCTTGTGGAAACTTGGTATTCCTCTTGAGTCGAAGCCAGGGACTAAGCTCTCATCTCGAGTTGATTTGGGTTCCACGGAGCCCTTTGGTGTTGCAACAGTGACGTCAGGATCCCTCTAGACTTGAGACAGTGATCTTGGGTTTTCTCTGGAGTGCCACCAAGGAAATCAAGTCTCCTTTCACGTTTGATGTGGAACACGGAATTGCTCTGCACGCAGTGCAGGGGCATCGGGCCTCATCTCGCGCCGAGGGGGAACTCTCATGGTTTTTCTCGAGTTGCGGCGGGAACCTGGGGTATATACTCGAGTTACGACGGGGAGGGCCCTTCCAGACAAGTGTTTGTTCAGCGATGTCAGGACTCCTGCCTAGGTGCCAGGGACACCTCTGGATTCTCCTCGAGTCTTGACATGGCAATTGGGATGCGTCTTCACGTGAGGCGGGAGACCCAGGGTCCCTTTCCACGTGTCACAGGGATCCTGGGACTCCTATCCATTTTCAAGAGGAGTCAGGCATCGTCTCCTTTGGAAGCATTGATCTCCGCCGACCTCTCGAGTTTTCAAAGGATGTGAGGCTTCCCGTCGCGATGAGGCGGAGAACTGGGTCTTTCTCTGTGGTCTCCACAGGGGATTCAGACATCCCTTCGTCTTGGGAGATGCAAGACGACCCTGCATTCAATTCACTGCAGGGATATCCGGCCTAACTTCGAGTCAGAGCTTCTCGGTGTCCATTCCACTTGAGGTCACAAACTCAGGGTCCCTCTCAAATACCTGTAGCTGAGAGAAGCCTCCTCTTGAGGTGCTTGGGGAAAATTGGTATTCCTCTTGAGTCGAAGCCAGGGACTAAGCTCTCATCTCGGGTTGATTTGGGGTCCACGGAGCCATTTCGTGTTGCTACAGTGACCTCAGGATCCCTCTAGACTTGAGAGACTGATCTTGGGTTTTCCCTGGAGTGCCATCAAGGAAATCAAGGCTCCTTTCATTTTTGATGTGGAATACGGAATTGCTCTGCACGCAGGGCAGGGGAATTTGGCCTCATCTCGCGGCGAGGGGGAAGTCTCATGGTTTTTCTCGAGTTGCGGCCGGAACCTGAGGTATATTCTCGAGTTACGACGGGGAGGTCCCTTCCAGACACGTGTTTGTACAGCGACGTCAGGACTCCTGCCTAGGTGCGAGGGACACCTCGGGATTCTCCTCGAGTCTGGCATGGCAATTGGGACGTGTCTCCACGTGAGGCGGGAGACCCAGGGTCCCTTTCCAAGTGCCACAGTGATCCTGGGACTCCTATCCATTTTCAAGAAGAGTCAGGCATCGTCTCCTTTAGAAGCATTGATCTCTGCAGACCTCTCGAGTTTTCAAAGGATGTGAGGCCTCCGGTCGCGATGAGGCGGAGGAGTAGGTCTTTCTCTGTGGTCTCCACAGGGGATTCAGACATCCCTTCGTCTTGGGAGATGCAAGACGAGCCTGCATTCAATTCACTGCAGGGATATCCGGCCTTACTTCGAGTCAGAGCATCTCGGTGTCCATTCCACTTGAGGTCACAAACTCAGGGTCCCTCTCACATACCTGTAGCTGAGAGAAGCCTCCTCTTGAGTTGCTTGTGGAAAGTTGGTATTCCACTTGTGTCGAAGCCAGGGACTAAGCTCTCATCTCGAGTTGATTTGGGGTCCATGGAGCCCTTTCATGTGGCTCCAGTGACCTCAGGATCCCTCTAGACTTGAGACAGTGATCTTGCGTTTTCTCTGGAGTGCCATCAAGGAAATCAAGGCTCCTTTCACGTTTGATGTCGAACACGGAATTACTCTGCATGCAGTGCAGGGGAATCGGGCCTCAACTCGCGGGGAGGGGTAAATCTCATGGTATTTTTCAGTTGCGGCCGGAACCTGGGATATATTCTCGAGTTACGACAGGGAGGGCCCTTCCAGACACGTGTTTGTTGAGCGACGTCAGGACTCCTGCCTAGGTGCGAGGGACACCTCGGGATTCTCCTCGAGTCTTGCCATGGCAATGGGGACGCGTCTCCACGTGAGGCGGGAGACCCAGGGTCCCTTTTCACGAGCCACAGGAATCCTAGGACTCCTATCCATTTTCAAGAGGAGTCAGGCATCGTCTCCTTTGGAAGCATTGATCTCCGGGGACCTCTCGAGTTTTCAAAGGATGTGAGGCCTCCGGTCGCGATGAGGCGGAGAACACGGTCTTTCTCTGTGGTCTCCACAGGGGATTCACACATCCCTTCGTCTTGGGAGATGCAAGACGAGCCTGCATTCAATTCACTGCAGGAATATCCGGCCTTACTTCGAGTCAGAGCATCTCGGTGTCCATTCCACTTGAGGCCACAAACTCAGGGTCCCTCAAATATACCTGTAGCTGAGAGAAGCCTCCTCTTGAGGTGCTTGTGGAAAGTTGGTATTCCTCTTGAGTCAAAACCAGGGACTAAGCTCTCATCTCGAGTTGATTTGGGGTCCACAGAGCCCTTACTTGTTGCTCCAGTGACCTCAGGATCCCTCTAGACTTGAGACAGTGATCTTGGGTTTTCTCTGGAGTGCCATCAAGGAAATCAAGGCTCCTTTCTATTTTGATGTGGAATACGGAATTGCTCTGCACGCAGGGCAGGGGAATTGGGCCTCATCTCGCGGCGAGGGGGAAGTCTCATGGTTTTTCTCGAGTTGCGGCCTGAACCTGGGGTATATTCTCGAGTTACGACGGGGAGGGGACTTCCAGACACGTGTTTGTTCAGTGACGTCAGGACTCCTGCCTAGGTGCGAGGGACACCTGGGGATTCTCCTCGAGTCTTGGCATGGCAATTGGGACGCCTCTCCACGTGAGGCGGGAGACCCAGGGTCCCTTTCCACGTGCCACAGGGATCCTGGGACTCCTATCCATTTTCAAGAGGAGTTAGGCATCGTCTCTTTGGAAGCATTGATCTCCTCGGACCTCTAGAGTTTTCAAAGGATGTGAGGCCTCCGGTCGCGATGAGGCGGAGAACTCGCTCTTTCTCTGTGTTCTCCCCAGCGGATTCAGACATCCCTTCGTCTTGGGAGATGCAAGATGAGCCTGCATTCAATTCACTGCAGGGATATCCGGCCTTACTTCGAGTCAGAGCATCTCGGTGTCCATTCCACTTGAGGCAACAAACTCAGGGTCCCTCTCACATACCTGTAGCTGAGAGAAGCCTCCTCTTGAGGTGCTTGTGGAAAGTTCGTATTCCTCTTGAGTCGAAGCCAGGGACTAAGCTCTCATCTCGAGTTGATTTGGGGTCCACTGAGCCCTTTGTTGTTGCTACAGTGACCTCAGGATCCCTCTAGACTTGAGACACTGATCTTGGGTTTTCTCTGGAGTGCCATCAAGGAAATCAAGGCTCCTTTCATTTTTGATGTGGAATACGGAATTGCTCTGCACGCAGGGCAGGGGAATTGGGCCTCATCTCGCGGCGAGGGGGAAGTCTCATGGTTTTTCTCGAGTTGCGGCCTGAACCTGGGGTATATTCTCGAGTTACGACGGGGAGGTCCCTTCCAGACACGTGTTTGTACAGCGACGTCAGGACTCCTGCCTAGGTGCGAGGGACACCTCGGGATTCTCCTCGAGTCTGGCATGGCAATTGGGACGCGTCTCCACGTGAGGCGGGAGACCCAGTGTCCCTTTCCACGTGCCACAGGGATCCTGGGACTACTATCCATTTTCAAGAGGAGTCAGGCATCGTCTCCTTTGGAAGCATTGATCTCCGCAGACCTCTCGAGTTTTCAAAGGATGTGAGGCCTCCGGTCGCGATGAGGCGGAGGAGTAGGTCTTTCTCTGTGGTCTCCACAGGGGATTCAGACATCCCTTCTTCTTGGGAGATGCAAGACGAGCCTGCATTCAATTCACTGCAGGGATATCCGGCCTTACTTCGAGTCAGAGCATCTCGGTGTCCATTCCACTTGATGCCACAAACTCAGGGTCCCTCTCACATACCTGTAGCTGAGAGAAGCCTCCTCTTGAGGGGCTTGTGGAAAGTTCATATTCCTCTTGAGTTGAAGCCAGGGACTAAGCTCTCATCTCGAGTTGATTTGTGGTCCACGGAGCCCTTTCCTATTGGTCCAGTGACCTCAGGATCCCTCTAGACTTGAAACAGTGATCTTGGGTTTTCTCTGGAGTGCCATCAAGGAAATCAAGGCTCCTTTCACGTTTGATGTGGAACACGGAATTGCTCTGCACGCAGGGCAGGGGAATCGGGCCTCATCTCGCGGCGAGGGGGGAGTCTCATGGTTTTTCTCGAGTTGCGGCCGGAACCTGGGGTATATTCTCGAGTTACGACAGGGAGGGGCCTTCCAGAACCGTGTTTGTTCAGTGACGTCAGGACTACTGCCTAGGTGCGAGGGACACCTCGGGATTCTCCTCGAGTCTTGGCATGGCTATTGGGACGCCTCTCCACGTGAGGCGGGAGACCCAGGGTCCCTTTCCACGTGCCACAGGGATCCTGGGACTCCTATCCATTTTCAAGAGGAGTCAGGCATCGTTTCCTTTGGAAGCATTGATCTCCGCGGACCTCTCGAGTTTTCAAAGGATGTGAGGCCTCCGCTCGCGATGAGGCGGAGAATTAGGTCTTTCTCTGTGGTCTCCACAGGGGATTCAGACATCCCTTCGCCTTGGGAGATGCAAGACGAGCCTGCATTCAATTCACTGCAGGGATATCCGGCCTTACTTCGAGTCAGAGCATCTCGGTGTCCATTCCATTTGAGGCCACAAACTCAGGGGCCCTCTCACATACCTGTAGCTGAGAGAAGCCTCCTCTTGAGGTTCTTGTGGAAAGTTGGTATTCTTCTTGAGTCGAAGCCAGGGACTAAACTCTCATCTCGAGTTGATTTCGGGTCCACAGAGCCCTTTCGTGTTGCTACAGTGACCTCAGGATCCCTCTAGACTTGAAACAGTGATCTTGGGTTTTCTCTGGAGTGCCATCAAGGAAATCAAGGCTCCTTTCACGTTTGATGTGGAACACGGAATTGTTCTGCATGCAGTGCAGGGGAATCGGGCCTCAACTCGCGGCGAGGGGTGAATCTCATGGTTTTGTTCAGTTGCGGCCGGAACCTGGGATATATTCTCGAGTTACGACGGGGAGGGCCCTTCCAGACACGTGTTTGTTGAGCGACGTCAGGACTCCTGCCTAGGTGCGAGGGACACCTCGGGATTCTCCTCGAGTCTTGGCATGGCATTTTGGCCGCGTCTCCACGTGAGGCGGGAGACCCAGGGTCCCTTTTCACGTGCCACAGGGATCCTGGGACTCCTATCCATTTTCAAGAGGAGTCAGGCATCGTCTCTTTGGAAGAATTGATCTCCTCGGACCTCTCGAGTTTTCAAAGGATGTGAGGCCTCCGGTCGCGATGAGGCGGAGTACTCGGTCTTTCTGTGGTCTCCCCAGCGGATTCAGACATCCCTTCGTCTTGGGAGATGCAAGACGAGCCTGCATTCAATTCACTGCAGGGATATCCGGCCTTACTTCGAGTCAGAGCATCTCGGTGTCCATTCCATTTGAGGCCACAAACTCAGGGTCCCTCTCACATACCTGTAGCTGAGAGAAGCCTCTTCTTGAGGTGCTTGTGGAAAGTTGGTATTCCTCTTGACTCGAAGCCAGGGACTAAGCTCTCATCTCGAGTTGATTTGGGGTCCACGGAGCCCTTTCGTGTTGCTCCAGTGACCTCAGGATCCCTCTAGACTTGAGACAGTGACGTTGGGTTTTCTCTGGAGTGCCATCAAGGAAATCAAGGCTCCTTTCACGTTTGATGTGGAACACGGAATTGCTCTGCACGCAGGGCAGGGGAAATGGGCCTCATCCCGCGGCTAGGGGGAAGTCTCATGGTTTTTCTCGAGTTGCGGCCGGAACCTGGGGTATATTCTCGAGTTACGATGGGTAGGGCCCTTCCAGACACGTGTTTGTTCAGCGACGTCTGGACTCCTGCCTAGGTGCGAGGGACAACTAGGGATTCTCCTCGAGTTTTGGCATGGCAATTGAGACGCGTCTCCACGTGAGGCGGGAGACCTAGTGTCCCTTTCCACGTGCCACACGGATCCTGGGACTCCTATCCATTTTCAAGAGGAGTCAGGCATCGTCTCATTTGGAAGCATTGATCTCCGCAGACCTCTTGAGTTTTCAAAGGATCCGAGGCCTCCGTTCGCGATGAGGCGGAAAACTAGGTCTTTCTCTGTGGTCTCCACAGGGGTTTCAGACATCCCTTCGTGTTGGGAGATTCAAGACGGGCCGGCATTCAATTCACTGAAGGGATATCCGGCCTTACGTCGAGTCAGAGCATCTCGGTGTCCATTCCACATGAGGCCACAAATTCAGGGTCCCTCTCACATACCTGTAGCTGAGAGAAGCCTCCTCTTGAGGTGCTTGTGGAAACTTGGTATTCCTCTTGAGTCGAAGCCAGGGACTAAGCTCTCATCTCGAGTTGATTTGGGTTCCACGGAGCCCTTTGGTGTTGCAACAGTGACCTCAGGATCCCTCTAGACTTGAGACAGTGATCTTGGGTTTTCTCTGGAGTGCCACCAAGGAAATCAAGTCTCCTTTCACGTTTGATGTGGAACACGGAATTACTCTGCACGCAGTGCAGGGGCATCGGGCCTCATCTCGCGCCGAGGGGGAAGTCTCATGGTTTTTCTCGAGTTTCGGCCGGAACCTGGGGTATATTCTCGAGTTACGACGGGGAGGGCCCTTCCAGACAAGTGTTTGTTCAGCGACGTCAGGACTCCTGCCTAGGTGCCAGGGACACTTCTGGATTCTCCTCGAGTCTTGACATGGCAATTGGGACGCGTCTCCACGTGAGGCGGGAGACCCAGGGTCCCTTTCCACGTGCCACACGGATCCTGGGACTCCTATCCATTTTCAAGAGGAGTCAGGCATCGTCTCCTTTGGAAGCATTGATCTCCGCGGTCCTCTCGAGTTTTCAAAGGATGTGAGGCTTCCCGTCGCAATGAGGCGGAGAACTGGGTCTTTCTCTGTGGTCTCCACAGGGGATTCAGATATCCCTTCGTCTTGGGAGATGCAAGACGAGCCTGCATTCAATTCACTGCAGGGATATCCGGCCTTACTTCGAGTCAGAGCATCTCGGTGTACATTGCACTTGAGGCCACAAATTCAGGGTTCCACTCACATACCTCTAGCTGAGAGAAGCTTCCTCTTGAGGTGCTTGTGCAAAGTTGGTATTCCTCTTGAGTCTAAGCCAGGGACTAAGCTCTCATCTCGAGTTGATTTGGGGTCCTTGGAGCCCTTTCTTGTTGCTCCAGTGACCTCAGGATCCCTCTAGACTTGAGACACTGATCTTGGGTTTTCTCTGGAGTGCCATCAAGGAAATCAAGTCTCCTTTCATTTTTGATGTGGAATACGGAATTGCTCTGCACGCAGGGCAGGGGAATCGGGCCTCATCTCGCGGCGAGGGGGAAGTCTCATGGTTTTTCTCGAGTTGCGGCCGGAACCTGGGGTATATTCTCGAGTTACGACAGGGAGGTCCCTTCCAGACATGTGTTTGTTCAGCGACGTCAGGACTCCTGCCTAGGTGCGAGGGACACCTCGGGATTCTCCTCGAGTCTTGCATGGCAATTGGGACGTGTCTCCACGTGAGGCGGGAGACCCAGGGTCCCTTTCCAAGTGTCACAGTGATCCTGGGACCCCTATCCATTTTCAAGAAGAGTCAGGCATTGTCTCCTTTGTAAGCATTGATCTCTTCAGACCTCTCGAGTTTTCAAAGGATGTGAGGCCTCCGGTCGCGATGAGGCGGAGGAGTAGGTCTTTCTCTGTGGTCTCCACAGGGGATTCAGACAACCCTTCGTCTTGGGAGATGCAAGACGAGCCTGCATTCAATTCACTGCAGGGATATCCGGCCTTACTTCGAGTCAGAGCATCTCGGTGTGCATTCCACATGAGGCCACAAACTCAGGGTACCTCTCACATACCTGTAGCTGAGAGAAGCCTCCTCTTGAGTTGCTTGTGGAAAGTTGGTATTCCTCTTGTGTCGAAGCCAGGGACTAAGCTCTCATCTCGAGTTGATTTGGGGTCCATGGAGCCCTTTCATTTTGCTCCAGTGACCTCAGGATCCCTCTAGACTTGAGACAGTGATCTTGGGTTTTCTCTGGAGTGTCATCAAGGAAATCAAGGCTCCTTTCACGTTTGATGTGGAAAACGGAATTGCTCTGCATGCAGTGCAGGGGAATCGGGCCTCATGTCGCGTCGAGGGGGAAGTCTCATGGTTTTTCTCGAGTTGCGGCCGGAACCTGGGGTATATTCTCGAGTTATGATGGGGAGGGCCCTTCCATACACGTGTTTGTTCAGCGACATCAGGACTCCTGCCTAGGTGCGACGGACACCTCGGGATTCTCCTCGAGTCTTGGCATGGCAATTGGGACGCGTCTCCACGTGAGGCGGGAGACCCAGGGTCCCTTTCCACGTGCCACAGGGATCCTGGGACTCCTATCCATTTTCAAGAGGAGTCAGGCATCGTCTCCTTTGGAAGCATTGATCTCCGCAGACCTCTCGAGTTTTCAAAGGATGTGAGGCCTCTCGTCGCGATGAGGCGGAGAACTCGGTCTTTCTCTGTGGTCTCCACAGGGAATTCAGATATCCCTTCTTCTTGGGAGATGCAAGACGAGCCTGCATTCAATTCACTGCAGGGATATCCGGCCTTACTTCGAGTCAGAGCATCTCCGTGTCCATTCCACTTGAGGCCACAAACTCAGTGGCCCACTCACATAGCTGTAGCTGAGAGAAGCCTCCTCTTGAGGTGCTTGTGGAAAGTTGGTATTCCTCTTGAGTCGAAGCCAGGGACTAAGCTCTCATCTCGAGTTGATTTGGGGTCCACGGAGCCATTTCATGTTGCTCCAGTGACCTCAGGATCCCTCTAGACTTGAGACAGTGATCTTGGGTTTTCTCTGGAGTGCCATCAAGGAAATCAAGGCTCCTTTCACGTTTGATGTGGAACACGGAATTGCTCTGCACGCAGGGCAGGGGAATCGGGCCTCATCTCGCGGCGAGGGGGAAATCTCATGGTTTTTCTCGAGTTGCGGCCGGAACCTGGGGTATATTCTCGAGTTACGATGGGGAGGGCCCTTCCAGACACGTGTTTGTTCAGCGACGTCAGGACTCCTGCCTAGGTGCGAGGGACACCTCGGGATTCTCCTCGAGTCTTGGCATGGCAATTGGGACGCCTCTCCACGTGAGGCGGGAGACCCAGTGTCCCTTTCCACGTGCCACAGGGATCCTGGGACTCCTATCCATTTTCAAGAGGAGTCAGGCATCGTTTCCTTTGGAAGCATTGATCTCCGCGGACCTCTCGAGTTTTCAAAGCATGTGAGGCCTCCGCTCGCGATGAGGCGGAGAATTAGGTCTTTCTCTGTGGTCTCCACAGGGGATTCAGACATCCCTTCACCTTGGGAGATGCAAGACGAGCCTGCATTCAATTCACTGCAGGGATATCCGGCCTTACTTCGAGTCAGAGCATCTCGGTGTCCATTCCATTTGAGGCCACAAACTCAGGGGCCCTCTCACATACCTGTAGCTGAGAGAAGCCTCCTCTTGAGGTGCTTGTGGAAAGTTGGTATTCTTCTTGAGTCGAAGCCAGGGACTAAACTCTCATCTCGAGTTGATTTCGGGTCCACAGAGCCCTTTCGTGTTGCTACAGTGACCTCAGGATCCCTCTAGACTTGAAACAGTGATCTTGGGTTTTCTCTGGAGTGCCATCAAGGAAATCAAGGCTCCTTTCACGTTTGATGTGGAACACGGAATTGTTCTGCATGCAGTGCAGGGGAATCGGGCCTCAACTCGCGGCGAGGGGTGAATCTCATGGTTTTGTTCAGTTGCGGCCGGAACCTGGGATATATTCTCGAGTTACGACGGGGAGGGCCCTTCCAGACACGTGTTTGTTGAGCGACGTCAGGACTCCTGCCTATGTGCGAGGGACACCTCGGGATTCTCCTCGAGTCTTGGCATGGCATTTTGGCCGCGTCTCCACGTGAGGCGGGAGACCCAGGGTCCCTTTTCACGTGCCACAGGGATCCTGGGACTCCTATCCATTTTCAAGAGGAGTCAGGCATCGTCTCCTTTGGAAGCATTGATCTCCGCAGACCTCTTGAGTTTTCAAAGGATCCGAGGCCTCCGTTCGCGATGAGGCGGAGAACTAGGTCTTTCTCTGTGGTCTCCACAGGGGATTCAGACATCCCTTCGTGTTGGGAGATTCAAGACGGGCCGGCATTCAATTCACTGAAGGGATATCCGGCCTTACTTCGAGTCAGAGCATCTCGGTGTCCATTCCACATGAGGCCACAAATTCAGGGTCCCTCTCACATACCTGTAGCTGAGAGAAGCCTCCTCTTGAGGTGCTTGTGGAAACTTGGTATTCCTCTTGAGTCGAAGCCAGGGACTAAGCTCTCATCTCGAGTTGATTTGGGTTCCACGGAGCCCTTTGGTGTTGCAACAGTGACCTCAGGATCCCTCTAGACTTGAGACAGTGATCTTGGGTTTTCTCTGGAGTGCCACCAAGGAAATCAAGTCTCCTTTCACGTTTGATGTGGAACACGGAATTACTCTGCACGCAGTGCAGGGGCATCGGGCCTCATCTCGCGCCGAGGGGGAAGTCTCATGTTTTTTCTCGAGTTGCGGCCGGAACCTGGGGTATATTCTCGAGTTACGACGGGGAGGGCCCTTCCAGACAAGTGTTTGTTCAGCGACGTCAGGACTCCTGCCTAGGTGCCAGGGACACTTCTGGATTCTCCTCGAGTCTTGACATGGCAATTGGGACGCGTCTCCACGTGAGGCGGGAGACCCAGGGTCCCTTTCCATGTGCCACACGGATCCTGGGACTCCTATCCATTTTCAAGAGGAGTCAGGCATCGTCTCCTTTGGAAGCATTGATCTCCGCGGTCCTCTCGAGTTTTCAAAGGATGTGAGGCTTCCCGTCGCAATGAGGCGGAGAACTGGGTCTTTCTCTGTGGTCTCCACAGGGGATTCAGACATCCCTTCGTCTTGGGAGATGCAAGACGAGCCTGCATTCAATTCACTGCAGGGATATCCGGCCTAACTTCGAGTCAGAGCTTCTCGGTGTCCATTCCACTTGAGGTCACAAACTCAGGGTCCCTCTCACATACCTGTAGCTGAGAGAAGCCTCCTCTTGAGGTGCTTGTGGAAAATTGGTATTCCTCTTGAGTTGAAGCCAGGGACTAAGCTCTCTTCTCGAGTTGATTTGGGTTCCACGGAGCCATTTCGTGTTGCTACAGTGACCTCAGGATCCCTCTAGACTTGAGACACTGATCTTGGGTTTTCTCTGGAGTGCCATCAAGGAAATCAAGGCTCCTTTCATTTTTGATGTGGAATACGGAATTGCTCTGCACGCAGGGCAGGGGAATTGGGCCTCATCTCGCGGCGAGGGGGAAGTCTCATGGTTTTTCTCGAGTTGCGGCCGGAACCTGGGGTATATTCTCGAGTTACGACGGGGAGGTCCCTTCCAGACACGTGTTTGTTCAGCGACGTCAGGACTCCTGCCTAGGTGCGAGGGACACCTCGGGATTCTCCTCGAGTCTGGCATGGCAATTGGGACGTGTCTCCACGTGAGCCGGGAGACCCAGAGTCCCTTTCCAAGTGCCACAGTGATCCTGGGACTCCTATCCATTTTCAAGAAGAGTCAGGCATCGTATCCTTTAGAAGCATTGATCTCTGCAGACCTCTCGAGTTTTCAAAGGATGTGAGGCCTCCGGTCGCGATGAGGCGGAGGAGTAGGTCTTTCTCTGTGGTCTCCACAGGGGATTCAGACATCCCTTCGTCTTGGGAGATGCAAGACGAGCCTGCATTCAATTCACTGCAGGGATATCCGGCCTTACTTCGAGTCAGAGCATCTCGGTGTCCATTCCACTTGAGGCCACAAACTCAGGGTCCCTCTCACATACCTGTAGCTGAGAGAAGCCTCCTCTTGAGTTGCTTGTGGAAAGTTGGTATTCCACTTGTGTCGAAGCCAGGAACTAAGCTCTCATCTCGAGTTGATTTGGGGTCCATGGAGCCCTTTCATGTTGCTCCAGTGACCTCAGGATCCCTCTAGACTTGAGACAGTGATCTTGGTTTTTCTCTGGAGTGCCATCAAGGAAATCAAGGCTCCTTTCACGTTTGATGTGGAACTCGGAATTGCTCTGCACGCAGGGCAGGGGAAATGGGCCTCATCCCGCGGCTAGGGGGAAGTCTCATGGTTTTTCTCGAGTTGCGGCCGGAACCTGGGGTATATTCTCGAGTTACGACGGCGAGGGCCCTTCCAGACACGTGTTTGTTCAGCGACGTCTGGACTCCTGCCTAGGTGCGAGGGACAACTAGGGATTCTCCTCGAGTTTTGGCATGGCAATTGAGACGCGTCTCCATGTGAGGCGGGAGACCTAGTGTCCCTTTCCACGTGCCACACGGATCCTGGGACTCCTATCCATTTTCAAGAGGAGTCAGGCATCGTCTCCTTTGGAAGCATTGATCTCCGCAGACCTCTTGAGTTTTCAAAGGATCCGAGGCCTCCGTTCGCGATGAGGCGGAGAACTAGGTCTTTCTCTGTGGTCTCCACAGGGGATTCAGACATCCCTTCGTCTTGGGAGATTCAAGACGGGCCGGCATTCAATTCACTGAAGGGATATCCGGCCTTACTTCGAGTCAGAGCATCTCGGTGTCCATTCCACATGAGGCCACAAATTCAGGGTCCCTCTCACATACCTGTAGCTGAGAGAAGCCTCCTCTTGAGGTGCTTGTGGAAACTTGGTATTCCTCTTGAGTCGAAGCCAGGGACTAAGCTCTCATCTCGAGTTGATTTGGGTTCCACGGAGCCCTTTGGTGTTGCAACAGTGACGTCAGGATCCCTCTAGACTTGAGACAGTGATCTTGGGTTTTCTCTGGAGTGCCACCAAGGAAATCAAGTCTCCTTTCACGTTTGATGTGGAACACGGAATTACTCTGCACGCAGTGCAGGGGCATCGGGCCTCATCTCGCGCCGAGGGGGAAGTCTCATGGTTTTTCTCGAGTTGCGGCCGGAACCTGGGGTATATTCTCGATTTATGACGGGGAGGGCCCTTCCAGACAAGTGTTTGTTCAGCGACGTCAGGACTCCTGCCTAGGTGTCAGGGACACTTCTGAATTCTCCTCGAGTCTTGACATGGCAATTGGGACGCGTCTCCACGTGAGGCGGGAGACCCAGGGTCCCTTTTCACGTGCCACACGGATCCTGGGACTCCTATCCATTTTCAAGAGGAGTCAGGCATCGTCTCCTTTGGAAGCATTGATCTCCGCGGTCCCCTCGAGTTTTCAAAGGATGTGAGGCTTCCCGTCGCGATGAGGCGGAGAACTGGGTCTTTCTCTGTGGTCTCCACAGGGGATTCAGATATCCCTTCGTCTTGGGAGATGCAAGACGAGCCTGCATTCAATTCACTGCAGGGATATCCGGCCTAACTTCGAGTCAGAGCTTCTCGGTGTCCATTCCACTTGAGGTCACAAACTCAGGGTCCCTCTCACATACCTGTAGCTGAGAGAAGCCTTCTCTTGAGGTGCTTGTGGAAAATTGGTATTCCTCTTGAGTTGAAGCCAGGGACTAAGCTCTCATCTCGAGTTGATTTGGGTTCCACGGAGCCATTTCGTGTTGCTACAGTGACCTCAGGATCCCTCTAGACTTGAGACAGTGATCTTGGGTTTTCTCTGGAGTTCCATCCAGGAAATCAAGGCTACTTTCACGTTTCATGTGGAAAACGGAATTGCTCTGCATGCAGTGCAGGGGAATCGGGCCTCAACTCGCGGCGAGGGGGAAATCTCATGGTTTTTCTCGAGTTGCGGCCGGAACCTGGGGTATATTCTCGAGTTACGACGGGGAGGGCCCTTCCAGACACGTGTTTGTTCAGCGACGTCAGGACTCCTGCCTAAGTGCGAGGGACACTTCGGGATTCTCCTCGAGTCTTGGCATGGCAATTGGGACGCGTCTCCACGTGAGGCGGGAGACCCAGTGTCCCTTTCCACGTGCCACAGGGATCCTGGGACTCCTATCCATTTTCAAGAGGAGTCAGGCATCGTCCTCTTTGGAAGCATTAATCTCTGTGGACCTCTCGAATTTTCAAAGGATGTGAGGCCTCCGGTTGCGATGAGGGGGAGAATTAGGTCTTTCTCTGTGGTCTCCACAGGGGATTCAGTCATCCCTTCGTCTTGGGAGATGCAAGACTAGCGTGCATTCAATTCCCTGCAGGGATATCCGGCCTTACATCGAGCCAGAGCATCTCGGTGTCCATTCCACTTGAGGCCACAAACTCAGGGTCGCCATCACATACTGTAGCTGAGAGAAGCCTCCTCTTGAGGTGCTTGTGGAAACTTGGTATTCCTCTTCAGTTGAAACCAGGGACTAAGCTCTCATCTCGAGTTGATTTGGGGTCCACGGAGCCCTTTCGTGTTGCTCCAGTGACCTCAGGATCCCTCTAGACTTGAGACAGTCATCTTGAGTTTTCTCTGGAGTGCCATCAAGGAAATCAAGGCTCCTTTCACGTTTGATGTGGAACACGGAATTGTGCTGCATGCAGTGCAAGGGAATCGGGCCTCATCTTGGGGCGAGGGGGAAGTCTCATGGTTTTTCTCGAGTTGCGGACGGAACCTGGGGTATATTCTTGAGTTACGACGGGGAGGGCCCTTCCAGACACGTGTTTGTACAGCGACGTCAGGACTCCTGCCTAGGTGCGAGGGACACCTCGGGGTTCTCCTCGAGTCTTGGCATGGCAATTGGGACGCGTCCCCACGTGAGGCGGGAGACCCAGGGTCCCTTTCCACGTGCCACAGGGATCCTGGGTCTCCTATCAATTTTCAAGAGGAGTCAGGCATCGTCTCCT